>NW_019154087.1:36198554-36203011 GCF_002288905.1 Enhydra lutris kenyoni | reverse complement strand
GACCCTGGGATCATGACCTGAGCTGAAGGCAGACACTTAACCAGGACTCTGGGATCATGACCTGAGCTGAAGGCAGACACTTAACCTACTGGAGCCACCCAGGCATCCCAAGAATTTAGATTCCAGGACCCTGAGATTCCAGGACCCTGGGATCATGACCTGAGCTGAAGGCAGACACTTAACCTACTGGAGCCACCCAGGCATCCCAAGAATTTAGATGTCTTAATAGGTTAGATAAATTAGATAGACAAAAAAAAAAAAAAAAAGACTCCAAGTTCTTTATTCAGTTTTCAATTATGATAATGGGACTGAGGAAAATAGTGGCATATAATTCTAAATTTGCAAAGAAGCAAGTTAGAGTAAACTATAAATATAAACTGAGTATCTACTTAAAGGCTTATTCCGTTAAAAGCAGCTCATCTGATAATTTTTGCCTTACTGAGAGCTTTACTTTTCAAAGTGTTGAATAAGGACTGCTATTTTACAGGATCTTATTCTATCAAGGACACATCAGTTGGCAAGGTGGAAGTGACAGAAATCTTGGGAGAAGATGATGATATCATCTCAAGTGCCATAAAGCCAAGGAAATGAATACTTTGTAGAGTCTGGTATCTTCCCCAGATTTAAGAAAATCTTCTGAACAAAGCAAGCTCGTGACAAAAATATGTGTGCTTAAATGCTAAAAGCTCTGAAAAAATGAAATCTTTATTATAGCCTCCCAGATTTCTTAATGAGAAAGAAAGCAAACTGAGAAACTGATGCAGCTGTATAGAGATAGAGTATTCTGTCAGGATTAGATTTTTTTTTTTTTAAATAACAAAAAGCAGTATATACAAAAAGTGGGACAAAACAAAATGAAGAATAAATTTTAAGAAAGGTAAGAAAAACTCTAAAACATGGACAGAGGGCTAAGTGAAAAATATTGAGTATAACATAAATTGTGTTTTATGTTATGCATATTCTAGAAAAGCAAGAAAAAGCTAGGTTTGCTGCTTGATCACTGATGACAGAAAAAACAGATCCACTCAACTTCTATTTTATTTCCATATTGCCTATTTACAAAGAGCAAATAAATGAGGTTAATATGGAAAGAGTTGAAATTGAAATCTAAAATAAGAGACAGGAAAATGCAGCATAAATTAAATAATTTTTACTTACCCAAAGATACAATTTTCTATGGAATATAAAAACATGTGTAGACATGGAAATTAAAGTATTATTTCATAATGTTCCAGGATTATAGAAGCATAGAATTTCAGGATTTGAAAGACATTAGAGGTTCATCTAACATTGATGTTTGAATGTCCTACCCTTTTATTCTAACAAATTACTAGAAACAAAAGAATATATTGGTTTTTCAAAAGGAAAGGATTAGGTAAGTAATCATCAAATCTTGGTGTTAATCCTTGGCAAAAGGAAAAAAAGAAGTTAAATATATTAGTAAACAAGTGCTTTGTGAATGATGAAACAGAAAGAGGAAAGCCCTAGAAGCCTTACAAGTTTACAAGGAGAAAAATTATTTTTAAGGTCACTCTGTACTTTTGCAGTGTGGCTAAATATAGATAGATTATGAAAAGTGCTATAACCATAATATGTCTTGATTTAACTGAATTATTTAAATGTCATTATATCATGTGGACAAGACAGAAATGTATCGAATGATGGCAGAGGTTTATGAAGTTGTAGCTGGTTGGGACACTCTCAGAGATTTTCTGTACTGTATGGATGTCATCTGGAGGAATCTCTTCAATGGCATGGCTAAGCTCCCTATTATTATTATTTACTGCACTACATCTTTTCAAGATGCTATAGAAGGCATGCTCATCCTAAAACAGACATTAGTATATATTGCCATTTATTGAATGATAGTGTTTTATTGTAAATAAATAGAGAAAAGGATTATTTAAAAATGTTGAGAATAATTAATACTTAGAAATAATTTTAATTATATTTATATTCAGGAATAAAAATAATTGTATTAATTTATATGTGAATTTAAATGATTATTAAAGTTTAAAAGAAAATAGAAAATATTATTTGCTTAACAAACCTGTTTCTCCAGCCCAGTGCTCTTTACTGAACTCCATGCCCAGAAACCCATCTCTGTTGAACGTGCCCATTTAGTTGTTTCACAGACATCGAACTCAACTGATTAAAACTGAATTCATTAGCATGCCTCATATTCTCTTCTCTTCCTAGAATTACATGCTGGGGAATGGAAATAAAACTCCATTTTAGCAATATTACTTCGAAAATAAGTAAAAGATGGGCATCTTGGTGGCTCAGTCCGTTAAGTGTCTGCTTTGGCTTATAGGTCATGATCTCAGGGTCCTGGGATGGAACCCTGGGTTCCCTACTCAGCAGGGAGTCTGCTTCTCCCTCTGCCCTCTGCCCCCCGCCCTGCGCTTGTTTTCTCTCCGTCTCAAAAATAAATAAAATCTTTAAAAAAATAAGTAAAAGAAGGAGTGAATTAATTTTCTAATTTTCTTATTGAGAATTCAGCACAAATAACTGCATTTCGAGCATAGTAACCCATTTTTCCTTAATTAAAAAAGTATTTATTAGCACCTACTGTAAGTAAAGTAAAAAGAATGCAATTCTTTGTAATATAAGGTACATGTGGTACATGAAATTTTTTTTTAAAGATGTTATTTATTTATTTGACAGAGAGAGATCACAAGTAGACAGAGAGGCAGGCAGAGAGAGGGAGGGAAGCAGGCTCCCTGCCAAGCAGAGAGCCCGATGTGGGACTCGATCCCAGGACCCTGAGATCATGACCTGAGCAGAAGGCAGCGGTTTAACCCACTGAGCCACCCAGGCGCCCCGGTACATGAAATTTTTTAAGAAAAGGAACAAACCTGAGTGCTGTAGCAGTTCAGATAGATAGCTTTGGTGGATAAAGAACTAACTTCATATTGAACAGATCAGAGTCTGAATTCTAGCCTTTATTCCACTTACATAGTTTTAGATTACTCCTGATCAGAAAAGTGGAGGTGACATTGTAATAAAGATTAAATGAAATTATATATGTAGTTTATCTGGTATAATTCTTGACACATGGTAGAGCTCAATAAATATAAGTAACTTCTCCTCTTTATCTTTCTTCCCTACAAAAGTTAAGATTATTTCTAGGAAGAGGATTGAATAATGTTTTGGAGTAAGCAGAATACTTCATTTGTCCTGCAACTATGAATAGTATTAGAACAGAAAGAGACAAGGGTGAAAATATTTTATATAGAAAGATTTAAGTAAAGATATATAAGTGGAAAAGGACAGTGCCTATTTAAACAATAAGTATTTAAATGCCACATGGCAGGCATATATCTCAATAGAATGTATAATCCAAAAAGAAGGAATCATGTCCATTTTAGTTTTCAGTTATGTACTAAAGACCTAATAATTCTTGGAGCATAGTAACTACACGAGAAAATGTTTGTTGAATGAAAGAATTAATAAAAGACTATAGGGAAAATGGCTCACAGAATGACTTAAAATATAGGAAAATACAGGAAATTGGTACAATAATCATAATCATTCTTTGATTAGATTCTTGGTTGGTATAGTGATTGATGAATAGGTTAGGAAATCAGGAAAGGAGCTAAAAAATAATGAATCTCATTCAGTGATTGAGAACACATCTAAAGCTCTTATTTGTAGATCAAAAGGGTTAAATACCAGCAATTTCAAATGGTGCTACCTGTGTGTGTAATCAACTTACATCTGACTTTTCAATATCCCAGGCAAATTAAATGTACTATTCTTTTCTCTTCTTGTCTGAGATGTGAGCTGTCTTAAATTTAATATTACCAGCAACAATAAATACCTTTTGAGTTTATGGTGCATTCTCTAGTATTTTTTGATACTTATTACCTGTCAAGTAGTATTCTGGTAAGGTATTGAAATTCATTTTCTTACTGTATCTGTTCAGGGAAGCAATCTGATTTTCTGGAATTATATATAGTAGAATTTTCAGTTCAATTATTTTTCTCTTTGTTTTGGACATTGGTATAAAAGAAATGTAAAATTTAAAAAAATATATTGTTATGCTGATATATGTATCTTAATGTATAGAATATAATAATTTAAAAATTATTTGGAACTTATGATACCAAAAAGTATTTCTAAAGTATTTTGAAGCTAAAAAGTAAAAAAAAGAAAATAGGGGGGCGCCTGGGTTCCTCAGTGGGTTAAGCCCCTGCCTTCGGCTCAGGTCATGATCCCAGGTCCTGGGTTCAAGCCCCACATTGGGCTTTCTGCTCAGCAGGGAGCCTGCTTCCTCCTCTCTCTCTGCCTACTTGTGATTTCTCTCTGTCAAATAAATAAATAAAATCTTAAAAAAAAAAAAAGAAAATAGGTATGATGGAGGCAGTAGAACAATATTAATTTTTGTAATTACAAAGCAATTTATGAAAACAAATAGATTGAGTCAGGGGGGCCTTTTGTTAAATTGCTAAAAC
>NW_019154087.1:36003520-36198454 GCF_002288905.1 Enhydra lutris kenyoni | reverse complement strand
AAACAAATAGATTGAGTCAGGGGGGCCTTTTGTTAAATTGCTAAAACTTTTAATCCACATTGGTTAAGCTAAACAAGACTCAGGTTGAAAATCAATTCTACCTACCATAAAATGGGTTTGGCTCTAGTGAGATAATTTTGTTACTCCATGGGGCGCCTGGCTGACTTAGTCAGTGGAGCATGAGACTCTCTTGTTCACAGGGTCCTGAGTTTGATCCCTATGTGTGGTGTAGAGATTACTTAAGAAAATAAAATAAAGGTTGCTCCTGTCTGGGATCACTGAGTATTGATTCTAGACAGTCAGTCTATGAAGTTGCAACTTTGTTTGATTTCTCAGATTTCTTTAGTAAAAATGTTGACTTGAAGATCTTTGGACTCATTGAGGAAAAAGTAAAACAAATTAGCATTGTCTTAATAAATAAAAATTTCTTTCATTTTTATAAGAAAATGTAGTTTCCCAGTCTTTTAAGTAATAATATTCTCAGTTATCTAGTTACTCAATAACATATATAATTACCAAATTTTTAGTTAAGTTTCTTATATTACTAAAGCTTAATTTATGTGTTTATTTATATATACAAGTATTTAGTTATCAATATTTTTCACACAGTTACTAAATGCTAAGTCATAGACCATCCAAACAAAACAACAATAAAAAACTTTGTATAGCAAAGAAGAATTTTAGTTTACAAAATGGAGTTACAATTTGTTTCTGGGTTTCTTTGCTAACTGAATAAATCTCAGTGTGAATTGGTGCTAAATGACTTGCTGTTAAACAAATAAACAAAACAAATGAAAATACAAAAAACATCCAGGAACAGAAAACCTACTAGTTTATGTGAGCTATTAAAACACATCTTAAGTCGACTGAATTTTGATCCCTAGCTAATAAGCATAATACTGTTTCTTTCAAGTGCCTGTCAGAAAATTTTCCATCCCAGCTTACTGCTTTCCTTCAGTTTAGCTATCCTCTAGAATCTAACTTTACAGTATTTCTGCACCCTTGGCCAGATTGCCATGTATAAAATGCTACTTCTCTAAGCCACTCCTCTTCAAAATAACCTAAAATAGTTCCTATCATCTGTGATCTCAAATCCAAATCATTCATCTTATTATTCAAGACCCTCCAACATTTACTATCATATCTATCTAATCAGTATCTCCTATGAATCTATTTGACTCGACAATTATAACAATTGTTTTATTACTACTACATATAGAGAATGATGCTGAAAAATGGGTATAAAATTTTCTATAAGATATTATGTCTTCAAGAAACTCAATTCTTAAGTAAGGATACACACGAGACACACACACCACAACTATATATTAAAGGTAGGTAAGTGGTATGTATGTATTGTATATGTTACATTAGTGATACTCTAGTGACATTATGATATATGTATACATCAATTTATATAAATTTGTACAAACTCCTGTGTGAACATGAACAGAAAAATAATATGAATTCCAGCTGGGATTGGGGTGACTAATGGAGGAAGGGGGGAAAAATCATTTATAAAAGGAACTACTTCGTGTTTTCTTACCTTTTGCATTCATTCCAATATTTAGTTTACAACGCCATTTATGATTATGCATTAGTATCTCTGTTTTACAAATAAAGCAGTTTGGACTCAGTGATCCATCTAGAGCTAGCTCCTTGTGACTTGAAGCCCCTTTACAATATATCATTTGTAAATTCATGGTTTAGAGATTAATTGTGATTTATGGGTGAGGAAATGAGCAACAGATGAGGAAAAACGCAGAAGGAGGCAAGGAGGTATGGAACATACTCAAAGAGTTCAAATTGCTCGGGTTTGGTTTGTGATTAGGAGATATAGACAGGGAAGTGCATTTATATGAGACTAGGAAGACAACTTAGGACAGATCAGAGAAGTCTTTGGTAATGAGAGCCATGGAATATTTTTTGTTGAAAGTGTGATGTGATTGAGCTTCATAACTTTCCAGTCACCTGCTTAACACATTTTCCCCTGTATTACTCTTCTGTTGATGAATGACAAATTACCCCAAACTCAGCAGCTTGAAACAGCAAGTTTTATCACCAATTCTGGTATCCAGGAACCAGGAGCAGCTTAGAAGGGTGCCTCTGGCTCAAAGTTTCTCATGAGGGTTCAGTTGAGTGGTTTCATCAGAAAACTTGATAAGGGATTGCAGGAGTCGCAGACCAACTTCTAAGCTTATTCAAGTGGTTGTTGAGAAGTCTCAGTTCCTTACTGTGTGGACCTGTCCATGGGTCTCCCTCAGAACCAGACAGTTGACTTCTCACAGGGTGAGGAATAGGAGAGAAAGGAAGACCAAACAGATGAACATAACATGACAAAACCTACAGTCCTAATTTTGGAAGTGGCAGTCCATCTTTTCTGTTGTATTTTATTTATTAGAAGTTAGTAAGTCAAGCCCATATTCAAGTGAAGTGAAATACACAAAGATGTGAATACCAGGAGACAAGGATCATGGGAGCCCTCTTCAGGGCTACTTGCTTGTGTACCTAAATTCAGGTAGTTTAAATTAAGGACTACCTTTCTCCATGATTCATCCTTTGACATATTAAACTATGCTGTTCCTGACTTACAGAAACTTAAGAAAATGCCTTCACCAGGGACTTAGTCATAAAATTTTTGTTTCTTTGGTAAGATCCAAACCAGGTACTATACCTATGTCCTCAGAACTCTCAGAAAAATAAAATATAATATATGCCCAATATAACTCTATTGACCAGAGAATACTATTAAAGGCATTTCTTCTTGGAGCATTATCTGTTAAGATTCACCTTTACTTTTACTATTGATTCCCTGATTTTTATTGATATTTGTTTGAGTACTGATTGGGTAGCTTAGATAGCATTTCCCAAGGTCACTTCTGCAGAATAAGAGATATATTTCCATTTGTTTAGTTTTGGCATTTGCTGCTGCATTTCTTTCTTAATGGACTAAAATGTATAGGATTTCAAAAGTTCAGAATTTTCAGAAATTTCAGGTGTGTGTTAATATTTTTCAAACTTATTTGACCCTAAGACCCCTTTTGGAAAATGCTAATAGGCATTGTCTACCATAGAGAAAAAAGTAAGCTAGTTTACCGGCTAATCAGTATAAGGTCAAAACAGTGACACTCTTTACATTCATCTTGAAATGTGATCTGAGAATTTTCATTTTCCAGAGACTGCTTAATATTATAATATGTAAAGCAAAAAAACCCAAAATGAAAAGACCCTATATAGAGGGTTTTAATACCATTTGACTCCTCTGCTATTTTGGATTTTCAATATACTAATACCTCAAACAAGAACAACAAAAATAAAACAAAACTCATTCTTTAGAACTTATTGGAATATTGAAGCATGGAAATAATAATTCAGGTAATTATTTTTTCCAGATTAAGGTGAACATAAAAGGATATTTGTTAGGTCTTCTTTTAGTTGCTAAAGTATCCTTGAGATTAGTAAGGATTTTTTTAAAAGGATTAAATCGGAAGAAAGATTTTGAGAACTCCATCTTTGGAGAAAAAAAAAATATTGTATAGAATTCCAATTTTTATTTCCTATTAAAGGTTTTCCTTTTTATTTTTTTTTCTGTCTTTCAATAGTACCTGGGATAATATACCCCTCAAAAATGTTTACATTCTATAACACTCCATTTCGTCTATTGATTATAAGCTTAAACTACTACACAGAAGAGGTAGGAAGCAAAATTGTCATAGTAATTGTGATCTCTGCTATTTTTAAAGGGAGTTTATTTTTTTCTCTCCACAGGAAAAGTTATATTGGCACCCACCCACTGAACAGTAATATAAAGCTGCATTGATTTCCCCCCCCCACTGAGAATGGCACTTTATTGGATTCATCTTTGACTTAGATTAAACACACAAAAAAATAATAGAATTTAATGGAGTTAAATTTACATTCATTTTGTTGCTAGTTTATGAATTTACATTATATTCTTATACTTTTCTTTATACATAAATAATTTGCTTTTAAACAGATTTGAAGACATTTTTACTTAGTTCATGCTGAGCAAGTTAAGATGTTTCTTTAGAAAAGGTGCCAAGCTATTTCAGTGATTGGTGTAAAACAAGTCTAAAGTAATAATAACACAGGGTTTTTTAGCAGAACAAAAGAAAACATTCCCCAGTTCATTAATGATGTTTCTATAATCTTAAGGTGCCAATAGAGATGAGCTGGTTTTGGTTGATACAAGTGAATTAACAATCAGTTAAATCAGAGTACAAAGCTATTATTTCAAATTCTTGCAGCAGATAATAAATTTAGATTATAGTTCATCCATCTATCAAAAATTGCTCTAAATAAAAAAGGTGGGTTTGAATACTAATATATTATGCAAAAATAGAAAGAATGTTGGCATTTTAATCATTGAATTCAGTGAAAATTGGAGGAGATATGACATGCAAGTAAATAAAATACTAATTCAAATTTTAGGGATTATAATGTATGTACTACTTAAAATTTTAGATGATGTCTAATTGGATAGCCTAGCTTTGCTCTGAGAATAAATCTCAGTAAAAGAAAGTATCTATTGTTGTTTTGTTTACATTTAATACAACTTGGAGTGAATAAAAGCTTTTGAATTTAGATACTAAAACAAAACACTTAGCTCACTTTAGAGAAGAAATATTCTCATAGGTTTTTTATTTTTTTGTTTTTTTTTTTTGTTTTTTGTTTGTTTGTTTGTTTGGTTTAAGCAACTTTGGGAAAACCTACTTAGTTGGTTTTTTTTTTTGGTAAATAATTTTTTATGTCATAACTAGCAAAAGCTTCCTATCTACTCTGTATCTTACAACCTAGGAAAATCTTTACTATACTGTATTCAAAAAAAAAGCAAAAAGTGTGATAAAAAATATGATTGATACATGTATTTTAGTGTATCTTTTCTATGTGAGGTATGCATACACATCTTCTAATTGCAGTTTGTTACAGTGCCTTTTGGCATTAATCTGAGTAGGAATCTATGTAATTTTTTTCTACTAATCTTGAATAATTAAAGAGAATAACTTTAGGAAAGCTGATTTTTCTTATGCACACTTGTTCTCTTGAAAAAGCATATGAATAAATAGGAGACTCCAGACAAATGCTTTTATTCCCAATGGAGCAATTATTTTGGGGGAAAGTTTTATAAAACATTAATAGTTATGCTTCAATTTGATTATTTGGTAACCACATTTCATAAATTGAAGGAAGTGTTTGGAAGCAGAGAAATAAAATAATAATAGAAATACATGTTATTGTTTGTAAATTTTTCAAGCACTGTCCTAGAAATTCTTAGTTATCTTGTTATCTTGTTCCTTTGACTAGAGGAGGAAAAAATTAGTAAAAATAGGGAAATTGAGAAAAGTTGAGAGGGCTTCTTTGAAAGGATTCGATAGAATATAATTTATAATGAAATATATGAATTCAGCAATTTTTTAGTATTTGTAGTCTGCATTTCATCCTCTTCACTTTAAATTTGCAAATAATTTTAAAAACAGGAGCAAATTTTGAAAATGGCAGTTGTGAGTATAAATGTTTTACCATTTTATCATTTTATGTTCACACATATGCTTAATTTCAAAGAATAACCTTAAATGCATATTAAACAGACTTTAAATTGTATGACTACTGATTCAAACATGTAGATTTTGGTTGCTCATTATTTTCTCTACCAATCTCTTGTTTAATGTGGACTATGTGTGAATATAATGACTTGCTGGAGTCATAATAATATGTATGACGAGTCTCTGACTTCAAAAAAGTCCTAAGTAAATAATCAATTGACATGAAAACAGTTTCATAGTAGAGCAATAAATGTGACATTAGAGTCAGGTACTACTGTTGTCTTAGCCTTGAGATCTTAGGCTGCATTTTATTGTTAGTGATACATGAATGTCGTTCTGTATGTATTTATTCTAGCCATTATTTTAGACTTTGATATGACTGCTTAATTGTCAGCCCTTTAACCAAGATTTTGAATGGTTGCTGAGGTCCTGTCCCCTTTAAGAATTGTTATGACCGTAGCAATACTCCTTTATGCGCAGCTTTTACATATGTATTTGCATTCTTGTCTCCCCACAAAATTATACTCTATTTATAGATAAGGCTTATATCTTTCTGATGTTGTTTTGTGTGTTTGTTGTGCACCTGTCCCACTTCCAGATTTATAGCTGGAAGGCCAAGTCCAGTGACTGGCATACATCAAAGGCTGGTTTACGGCACAAAATCTGAGAAAAGTTGTGACCCATTCTACCTATGGAATCCGTTGTAAACAGGAACAGATACCCACAAAGGAAGTCAGGATATCCACTCTTTTACTTTTCTGTCTCTGTCTGTCTGTCGTCTGTATGCATGTATGTGTTATTTCTGTCAGAAGGAGAAGTATCTAATATGTATAAGGGGCAAGAAAGAGAAAACGTTGCTTCACCACCTCATAGCACATTCATTTAAGGCCATTTATGGTTTCTAATTTCAATCAAATGGAATTCCTATAAACTGCTGTCTGTCAGTTCCTGGAGGTCTGCCTATTATTAAGATTGTATTATTCTTGTAAATCATAAGACCGCTACAAACTATAGTGGAGTTTCATGTCCTGTGTATCTGCAATCTTTATTAGTTGACCATTTGTTTTACTCCTGCCTTTGTTGTTAGGAGTTACTAGTACCTGAGGAATGTTATATGCCTTTTCTCCTCTCATCATCATGAACCATCTTTCAGTTGGGTTCCAATGTCTGTTGGTTAGCTCACTCAATATACTTTTTCTCAACCAATTATCAGTGAAGCTACGTCAGTTTGTATCCTGAAATCACTTGAAAATAGAGCTGTATTTATTAATTTAAAAGTCAGAAAGAAATACTTTGTAACTCAAAAGGCCTAACATTGGACTACCTGCAAATGAAGGAAGTTTTATGTGTTAAGCATAATAATATATCCACTCCCTAATCTCTGGAACCTGCATATATAATACTTTACAGAGCAAAAGTGATTTTGGATATGTAATTAAGTTAAGGATGTTAAAATTGTAAGGTTATCCCAGATTATCTGAATTTAACCACAGTGTTCTTATAATTTAAAAAGGGAGTCAAAATAGTCAGAGTCAGAAGAGAGAACAATGGATGCAGAAGTTGGAGTATTGGTTTGAAGATAGGAACTGAGAGCTAAGGAATGTGAGAAGTCTCTAGTAGTTGAAAAAGGTAAGGAAGAAATTCTGTCCTAGAACCTCCAGAAGAAACACAGCCCTGTGGATACCTTGCTTTTAATCCCATAAGATCATTTTGGACTTCTAAACTATAGAACCATAACATAAGTGTTCTCTTAGGGCATTAAATTTGTGGATTTTTTTTTTTTTTAACAATACAGCAGCAGTAGAAAACTACTATATTTCTAAAAAATAAGAAAAGCAGTAAAAGTGTTGAGTTGTGTCCCAGCAACTGGTGAATGGATATGCTCATGATTTCTCACCCATTTTTTCTTTTAATACATTGACTGTCATTACCAAGTATGATACTATATGTCTCACTGGCAACAGACATGTACTTAGACTGTGCCCATCTAGTAGTACTGCTCCCAAATGTTTACTGTCCATACTAGACAACAATTCCTGTGGAATGTAATTATGTGTAATTCATTATTATCCTAAACCTTGACCTAGCTTATAAACCTTAATAAACTTTTTCCTAGCAAGGCCAATGGATCACCTCTTGCAAAAATAGTGTAATTACAGATATTGAATTGTATGTGACAAATTTTATAGAAGGGAGAGATCACTATAGAATAGAATGATCAGGGAGAATTTCTAAAGAACATTTGCCTTGGCAAAAGAAGAGATGGAGAGGGGAGAGACAGATAAAATCCCAGGCAGGTGAGAAACTTCTAGTTTTATTTAAAGTATTTCTGTAGTGTTCAGGGCCACCTGCGTGGCTCAGTCAGTTAAGTGTCTGCCTTCAGCTCAGGTCATGATCCCAGGGTCCTGGGATCTAGCCCTCCGTTGGTCTCCCTGCTCAGTGGGGAACCTGCTTCTCCCTCTGTTTGCTGCTCCCCCTGCTTTGCTCTTCTCTTGCTATCTCTTGTCTCTCTCCCTCAAATAAATAAATAAAATCTTTTAAAAAATATATGTATATATTTCTGTAGTGTTCATATGATTAAACAAAAAATAGGCATTACAATGTGTAGGAAGCAACCATTTATGACTTCTATCTTTTAAATCATAATAAATGCAGATTCTGTATGAATATTAATATGCACAATTTTATACTATAGAATCATAAAATGGAAAAAAAGAATAAATTTTGTGATACAAATCCTCATTTTAGGGGTGCCTGGGTGGCTCAATTGTTAAGCAGCTGCCTTTGGCTCAGGTCATGATTCCAGGGTCCTGGGATCGAGCCCTGCATCAGGCTCCTTGCTCAGCGGGAAGCCTGCTTCTCCCTATCCCACTCCCCCTGCTTGTGTTCCCTCTCTTTCCCTCATTGTGTCTCTCTTTTTCAAATAAACAAATAAAATCTTAAAATACACATACACACACACACACACACACACACACACCCACACCACACAAATCCTCATTTTAAAAAGGGCCTCAGCATTAAAATAATTCGACTTCTTAAGTATGGTCTATTTTTTAAGTATGATCAAGTATGTAGAAGTGAGCAGATCGTAATTTTTTTTTTAGGTAGACTTCAGTACAGTCACAATAGAAAGGAATCTTATGTACGTGTGATTTTGTCAGGGAAAAGGGTCTGCTCATTAAAAATACTTTTAAAAAATTAAGGTGGGGGGCGCCTGGGTGGCTCAGTGGGTTAAAGCCTCTGCCTTCAGCTCAGGTCATGATCCCAGGGTCCTGGGATCCAGCCCCGCAGCGGGCTCTCTGCTCAGCAGGGAGCCTGCTTCCCTTCCTCTTTCTCTGCCTGCCTCTCTGCCTACTTGTGATCTGTCTGTCAAATAAATAAATTTAAAAAAATCTTTAAAAAAATAAATAAAATAAAAAATAAAAAATTAAGGTTGTTCTCTATCTCTGATCTTAAAATGTAACAAATTAAGTTACTGAGAATACCCATTTATAGAGTAAATCATAAGAGATAATTGATGTAAGTAGAACTCCATGACTATGGAGTCGTATTTACATTCCATCCTCTTTCACTTCATACACTCATACTCAATTACGGCTAAGCTATGTTTAACAGAAATATTATGGTTATAACTCCACTGTTCTATATTTAATTCCAGTCCGTGTAATATTGCAGGTATCTCTCTATTAGGTCTGTAGCAAAATAGACCATTCTCAGTATTTTTATTTATGTAAAATTTAGACAAGTTTTTGTCTTCATTTAGTACATTTAAATCATTAAAAAAAATTTTTTTTATTTATTTGAGAAAGAGAGTGAGCCAGCACAAGAAGGGGAAGGGCAGAGGGAGAAGCAGACTTCTCTCTGGGCAGGGAGCCAGACACCAGGCTTGATCATAGGATCCTGGCATCATGACCCGAGTCAAAGCCAGATGCTTACCCAACTGAGCCACCCAGCCCCCCCACCTATTTTAAGCATTTTTGTCCTCTTGTTCCTAAATTGGTACTCTAGAAATCTGTATATTGCTGGGACACAGGAAGTTTTCTGTCTTTAGTGTATGAGCTCCAAAATACCAGCTGCAATTGTCAGTTTCCTGGTAATTTTTTCCTTGTCTAATCTCTGTTTCTCTCTTGTTTCAATTTTACTATGAAGATGTGATTTAGGGGAATATTTTTGGTAACTTCACAAGAAAAATTTAACTTCTAGTTAATACTCTTGAAAAATATTTTTAGGAGTCACAAGAGTGCAAGCTATTTCTTTTATCATTCTCCTGGTTTTGGCAGTCTTTACATTGGCTTTAATATTTCATCCACTACGTGTTGGCCAGGTAAGGAATGTGAAAGCTTATTTCATCTGTACATGTTTTTCAGTTATTTTAATTTTAGGAAAAAAACTAGATGAAATTAGAACAATTATTAATATTTTTAAACTTTAGTTCTAGTTGGTAAGTTGAATAGAAATATTTTGCTTATGTCGAATTTAAGAAACAAAACAGATGGACATAGGGGAAGGGAAGGAAAAATAAAGTGAAAATAGAGAGGGAGATAAACCATAAGAGATGCTGAACTCTAGGAAACAAACTGGGGGTTGTGAGAGGTCAGATGGGAGGATAGGGTAATCGGGTGATGGGCATTAAGGAGGACACTTGATGTAATGAGCACTGAATATTATATACAACTGAATCACTAAATTCTATCTCTGAAACTAATAATACAGTATATGTTAACTAAATTGGATTTAAATAAAGAATTTATAAATAAAAAAATTCATAGCTTACTGACATAACCCATATTTAATTATAATATAATATTTAATATTAATATTAATTTAATATTTAATATTCTTAAATAATTCTAAATCATATACTGTCAACAAATAGATGATATTTGGATAAAGAAAGGGAACACAGAGGTTTGAAGGGCTAACGAGTAGCACAGCCCACTAGATATTTCTATTCAGTTATCTTTCTCCAGGTTACTTATATTGAATGTCATTTAATATCTCTTTTGTGGTACATTTCCAAGGAGTTTTCTATCCCAGTGGTCTTCTCAAGTTACCCTGGAATCTGATAATTTCTTCTTATTTTTACTATATGGTCCATAAAATTTAACTTAACTAAACAATTTAAATTTTTCTAAGGTTTCATAAAATTTTGTTGGACTTTTAAAACTTTTCATTTTTAGCCTTTGGATGACTAAAATTCTACACCGTTAATTTGGATTAATCATTTCTGCCATGATGTCTTTAAATACATTTAAACATAGATGTGAGAGGTTTTTTTATCTTCTTTTTCCCATTTTTTTTTTTTTTTAAACCAGTGTTGTTACCTAGTCTTGAATCTATTTTGGAAATTGTGCAGATCCCATGCTTTTAATCTTTTTTACTAACTTTGTGAACTTTTACCATTTATTAATACCTATAATGTGAACTGAATACAGTAAGCAGATGTTGATTTCTTAAACTAAGCCTTCTTGTGGCTTCAGTGAAGGGTTTTGGCAGAAGAGCAATTATATGAAATTCTTTAAAAAATTCCATGAATTTCAATTTATAATTATATTTGCCTTTTACTTCACTCTAGGCTAAGGAAAGGAATGAAGAATTTAATGATAAGCATAGTAACATTTAAAACATGGAAAAAGATAATCAGACAAGGGAGAAAGAGTTGTAGAAGAAAAATGGAAAAACTGTTTTCTGACTTCTTTCACCCATGTAACATGTTGTATCACTTAATCTTCTTCATTGGTACTATGTTTACCAATATTCTAAAGTTAATGAATATGCTGGAAATAATACTTTTAGTATAAGAGTGACCATTCCAACTGAAGCGGGAGAGCTTCAGTTCTCAATTCTCACAGAATTGAGGAACGAATCTCACGGAGGAAGGAGAGTGAGTAAAGCGATAGAAGTTGATTAAGCAAGGATACAGAAAAAGCTTTCAGGAGTAAGAGGGATCCTGACAGGGTTGCCACTGAGGACTTTGAGGGTTGGTCTTTTATAGAAAGTTAACCAGGGAACTTAAATCTTTTTGACTTTTCTACTTGATAGCACCTTTGTGTAAGCAGGACTAGTGATAACATCTTTAATGGCTTACTTCTTATTAGGGTCTGTTTATTTTCTGTTGACCACAGGAGATTGTCATAAGCAAGACTACCTGCTCAGACATCTAGGACAGGGTGGTCTGAAGTGTTCCCTTATCTCTGGGATCCTTACACCTCCACCTTCTCATTTTTGGGATTTCTGTGACTCTGATCATGGAGCACCCTATCTCTCCCTGCTAGTCTTGCCTGTCCCTTTCTTAGAATTAAGTGTAACAATTACCTCCCAGCTTTTTCAGATCTTGGAAGGGAATCCACAATCTTCATGAAAGAAAGATGTTACCTCCCTAATATTCCTCTAAGAGTTGAAAAAACTTTAGTATAGAATAAAATATCAAGTTAATCCTATTCCAACTCAATTTCCATAACACTTGCAGAAGAGACTTCTTTCCTTTTGGATTTTTTCCCCTCTGCTTTGGATCATGTTTTAGTTAGTGCCCATTTGAAGGCAAAGAACAGATATTCACTGAAACTAGCTCAAAAAGAGGTTTATTGTAAGGACACTGGTCAACTATGTGTAATGCAAGGAAAGGAAATTTAACTGTGTGGCACGGGGACTGGAGATGAGAAATAAAAATTTGTCGGTGAGACAGATACACCTTTCTACATTTTTCTTTATGGAACAACAGAGATGTTGTGCTAATTTCTGCTTTTTCATGCATGTCAATGTGACCTTCTTCAAGTATTTTCAAATACTTGAAGCTCTTCTCGCTGGTCACCATCCTCTGAATGATTTGACTTTCTCATGGTCTTGGCATTTCTTAATTGTGGCACTAATTAACATTTCAATTCCAGGGCTCTTATGGCTGACTGAATCATCTAAAACTTTAGGTCAAAGTTTTAAAACAAAGCATTAAAACAAAGAAAGATTATTCTTCTCACATAATGAACTGCAAGTGAACCCCTACAGAACCAAATCCATCTTCCTCCCCTCCCCTCTTGTGTTTCTGATATCAGATTACTGTTTCCATAATTACTGTCAGATTTATCTGAGTAATGTTGAGTAACTCAGGTTTATCTGGTAACACTTCATCATTCCTGGTTTTACCAAATAATTTTGATTCTGTATTTATAATTCTTCTCATATCTGATTTACATTTTTACAGTCTTGTATGGGAATTAAGAATGGGAATTCTGAGGGAGGATGCTGGAGTTTAAATTCAATCTCCATCTCTGATAGTGTATAGGAGACAAGATCCATAACCCTTCTGTATCTCAGTTCCTTTCACTGTAAACTGGGACAAAATATTATATTTAATTCATAGGATGTTATGAGATCAAATGAATTAAATATAAGGAACATAAAATGTGCTTACATTGTAAGCACCATATAGGACTTAGATAGTAATAGTATTAATTCCCATTGTAACTGAAACTGCTATAAATTTAATCCTTCTGGACTATGTAATAACTTCCTATAGACCTCCTTGTTAGACCCATCTTTCTAAATCACGAGTTGGGTCAAAATTTCTATAGTAAAATAAATTTGTGACTTTTCCATGCCGTCCAAATTAAAGTTCATATTTAGTAGTTCTCAATCTACCCTAATTTAGTTTCCCAGATTTGTATCTTTACTACATCCTTCTGTAATTGCTTTGCTTTTCAGTCATGTGAGATTTTACATACTTTCATGCCTACAAGCTTTTGCTTAGGCTGCTTCAACTCTTGTCTTATTCATTTAAGCTTTTACATATAAAAACTTTTGGACTCTTGGGATGCCTGAGTGGCTCAGTGGGTTAAGTGTCCAACTCTTGATTTCAGCTCAGGTCATGATCTCAGGGTCCTGGGATCACACCCTATGTTGGGTTTGGTGCTCAGTACAGAGTCTGCTTAAGGATTCTGTCTCTTGACCTCTCCCACTGCCTTTCCTTCCATTAACACTTTCTCTTTCTCTCTCATATAAATAAATAAATCTTAAAACAACAACTTTTAACTTTTCTTCCCCCTTAGAATAGAAATGATTATTTATTTATTTATTTATTTATTTATTTATTTTGTTTTCCCACAGAATTTTCCAATTTTCTCAGTTGAAGTGCTGAAATCTTAATAGTAGCTCCTGGTTATATGTTATCAGCCCCTACTGAAGGTCAAGAATATTTACTTACTTTTATATATCTATCATGCATGGCATAGAGATTTATGAATAGTAAATAATCATTTATAAAATTGATTAGTATATGAAAGAATAGAGATACATGTTCAGGAGTAGAGGTTAAGTTTTGAGTTAATTTGTTTATTTTTTAAAGAATCGTATGAGCACAGGCTAGGAATATTTATTTCAGAATTGATGACTTCAATAACTTAGCTTTCTGCCATTTTATCTAGTACCAGTTACACTTCTAGTGTAGTCTAATCCATTAAATGAGAAAACATGTTATACAAATAAAAGCCAATATCAACTTTGTCTTAGAAATAGTATCACGTTTTTGTGTACAGATAATATTTCATTGGTACCACTATAAAGTGCTACCTCTTTTATAATATATTATGAAAGTAATTATTAAATGTCATTCTTTAAAAAATAATGAATTTATCTCTGACATAATATAAAAGAATTGTCCAAAATAAATTTGGCTTAAAAAATATCTTTCAGGGGCCACCTTGGTGATTCAGTCAGTTAAGCATTTGCCTTCAGCTCAGGTCATGATATCAGGGTCCTGAGATCTAGCCTCACATCAGGTTGTCTGCTAAATGGGGAGCCTGCTTGTCGCTCTTCTTCTGCCTGACTCTCCCCCAGCTCGTGCTTTCTCTCTCTCTGTCAAATAAATAAATAAAATATTTAAAAAACAAAACAATAAATATTTCTCAGGGCTGACTATAATCTTCCTTAGGGAACATACCTCAATATAGTAAAGACCATATGTGACAGACCCACAGCTAACATCATATTCATCAGCGGAAAACTGAAAGCTTTTCATCTAAGATCAGTAACAAGACTGGATGTCCACTCCTGCTACTTCTGTTGAACATAGTGTTGGAAGTCATAGCCAGAGCAATTAAATAAGAGAAAGAAACAGCAGGCATCCAAATGGGAAAGGAAGATGTGAAATTGTCACTATTTAAGGATGACATGACTTTATATATAGAAAACTCTAAAAACACCATAAAAAAACTGTTAGAACTAATAAATTCCATAAAGTGGTAGGATACAAAACCAATACACAAAATTCTGTTGTATCTCTATATACTAATAATGAACTACCTGAAAACAAAGTAAAGAAAATAATCCCATTTATAATTGCATTAAAAATAATAAAATACCTAAGAATAAATTTAACCAAGGAGGTGAAACACCTGTATATTGAAAACTATAAGACATTAATGAAAGAAATTAAAGAAGATAAAATTATATGGAAGCACATTCTCAAAAAAATATTCTCTGCTCATGGATTAGAAGAATTAATATTGTTAAAATATTCATACTACCCAAAGAAATATACAGATTTAGTGACATTTTTATCAAAATTCCTGTTATTTTGTCAGACAAAAAGAGCAAACAATTCTAAAATTTCTACAGAACCATGAAAGACCAAAAATAGCCAATTCAATCTTGATAAAAAACAAAGCTGAAGGCACCATCCTCCCTGATTTCAAACAATACTACAAGTATAGCAATTTAAACAATGTGGTATTGGCATAAAAACAGATATATGTCAATAGAACAGAATAGAGAACCCAGAAGTAAACTCACATATATATGGTCGATAAATTTATGACAAAGGAACCAAGAATACACAACAAAGAAAGGATAGTCTCTTTAATGAAAAGTGTTGAGAAAATTGGACAACTACACGCAAAAGGATGAAACTGGACTACTGTCCTATACCTTATACAAAAAATTAACTTAAAGTGGATTAAAAGTTTGGACATGAGACCTGAAACCACAAAACTCCTAGAAGATAACACGGACTTGACATAGGGTGTTGCCAAAGATGTTTTGAATCTGAAAGCAAAACAAAAAATCACAAAAGCAAAAATAAACAGGTATGACTACATCAAACTAAAAAGCTTCTACACAGCAAAGGAAACCACCAACAAAATGAAAGGGAACCTACTGAATGGGAGAAAATATTTGCAAATCATGTATCTGATATCCAAAACATATAAAGAACTAATATAACAACTCAAAAACAAGAAAACAACCCACAATTGGCCAACAGGTGCATGAGAAGATACTCTATATCATTAATAGGGAAGTTCAAATCAAAATCACAGTGAAATATCATCTTACATCTGATATATGTAATGGAATATCATTCAGGTATTAAAAAAGAATTTTATCTTGCCATCTGTGTCTAGTGAATTGTGAACTCTCTGAGATGTCTGGGATTCTGGCCAGGTACAATACATTGTAACAAATAAGGTGCTTGAGTAATTCACTCTTTCAGGTGAAATTTATTTTAGAGTCATAGTCTGAGATTTACAGGGTCAATGGAAATTTATACAATAAACTATCAGGTTCTAGTGCTCAATCCCTTTGTGCTTTCCTCTGAAGCAACACAGTAAAGATCAACTTTATAGAGAATGAAGCAGAAACATTCTGATGAGTAGATGAGGATGAGTAGACACTAGTAGTGTCCAGATGTCTTGTGTTGACAATAAGGGTATGTTAAATTATCATTGTTGTTGATAAAATTTCTGAGAGCAGAAATAACAAAGTAGGATGATACTTGTGTCTGATTTCAGTTGTATGTCTTTTTTAAAATTACTTGCACTGAGAATATTTAAAAATAATTTGATCCTTTGCTGTAGAGTACTTTCTTTTTTACTGAATTGATCTTTTTCTAATTTTTAATTTTTTTATTTTTTAAAAGATAATATTTATTTATTTGACAGACAGAGATCACAAGTAGGCAGAGAAGCAGGCAGAAAGAAAGGAGGAAGCAGGCTCCCTGCTGAGCAGAGAGCCTGATGCAAGGCTAGATCCCAGGTCCCTGGGATCATGACCTGAGCCAAAGGCAGAGGCTTTAACCCACTGAGCCACCCAGGTGCCCTACTAAATTGATCTTAACTGGCAAATGTTACTCAGTGCTTAATATACTGTTTTTTATTCCTTCTTCCTTGTCTCAACGCATTATGCAGATACACACACACACACACACACACACACACCTAAGTCAATGTTTACACTAGTCATTCAGGTTAATACCACTTTCTGCCATGTTACTGTTCTTCACAGTTTCAGTAAAAATCTAAATATTTAAAAAGAATTGTTTTAAGGGCACCTGGGTGTCTCAGCTCAACATTCAACTCTTGATCTCAGCTCACTTGATCTCAGAGACATGACTTCAAGCCCCCTGTTGGGCTTCATGCTGGGCTCCATGCTGGGCTCCATGCTGGGCATGAAACCTATTTTTAAAAAAAAAAGAAAGAAAAAAAGAAAAAGAATTGTTTTAATACTACATGATGATTAATTTGAATTTTGGCTCATTCATTATATTATTGATATGAAAGAAATATAAATTTACCTTTCTGCTTAAATATTTTTCAAAAGTTTTACCTGCTATGATCTCCCCAGTATATCTGAACCTAAGTTAATTGTAATGAGAACAATAGTTGGCAAGTAGGGGAGGAGTGAGGTTTCCTTTTGTTCTTTTGTTTTAGTCTAGACATGTTAGTCCTGGAAGTTCTTCAAATATTTAAATATTTAAGCACCTTGTCAAATTTTTAATGCTACCAAGTAAAAAGGAAAGTAAAAAGAAGTGATGAAGGAAGAGAGGACAGAAGGAAGGAGGGAGGGAGGGAGGGAGGAAGGAGGGAAGGACAGAAGGAAGGAAGGAAGAAAAAAAGAGAGAGGAAGAAGAAAGAAAAGAAAGAAAGAAAGAAAGAAAGAAAGAAAGAAAGAAAGAAAGAAAGAAAGAAAGAAAGAAAGAAAGAAAGAAAAAGAAAGGAAGGAAGGAAGAAAAGAAAGATAGATAGATAAATGGCTAGCATGGAAATTTATGAAGTAATGCAATTGGCCAAAAATCAGTTGGATTTTTTCCTCTCTTGCTTTCAGGTTTTAACTCACAAACAAATGCCCCATAATATTAATTTTCTTGTCTTTCATTACAGAAATGCAGAATAGAATGCAGTAAATCTGCATTCAGCTACCTTTAAACTATTGTAGATCTAGTGATTAGGTAGTAACTGCAATAATTTTCCTTATTCCAAAATATTTGTGCTGTTTCTATATATTTTCCTAAAATTTTCATCAACTTGGACATATTTCACTCTACATTGCCTGATAGAGTAGTCCGTGGTATGCTGTGAATAAACCCATGGTTGAATGAACTCATGAGTAACTTTAAATATCAGAATTAAAACCAAGAGAATTTATGTCACATTAGACATGGCATATAGCTTATAAAATATATTTATTGTGGCAGTTTTTATTATAAAAATATAAAGCTTTGGAAGAAAATATCATCTTGGTTCACCCTGTGAGGAGTGGTTAGAACAATATCAGAGTTAGAATATCTGGAACTTCTGTCATGGTGATGTTTAGTCACAACCGTGTAGGCTTTATAGTAGGTATTAATTAAATTACTGTTAATTTACCAGTTATTTGATACTTTTATCTGAAAGCAATCTGAACATTTATTTTTGCTCCTGCAATGTTAAATTGATGAAACTAATTATGGTAAAATTTATCTCCTTTTATCAGTTGTAAGAACTTATAAATCTTACTTCATATGGTCCTTTTAAATATTTATATCATATTTCACTGGTATTCATGAATTTGGAGTATAAGGAATCATTATTTTACTTCTGATCTGTCACTAAGTTTCTACGTCACTTTGAGCAAGCCACTTTTTCTCTGGGACCTAACATCTTTATATTTCCTTGAGATATAATTTTCTTGGATACATCTAAAGGCCTAAGTCTATATGCTACTATCTCTGTAAGAGGACAACTTTTTCCTTTTATTTACCTAATCCTTCCTATGCATAGATTTCTTTTCAGAAGTTCTTGCCAATTGGACAAGTTGTATATAGAAAGGATGTATTATCTCCAGAGCATCAGTGTTGACAACAGTACTGCCTTCCCTTTATTTACCCAACATATAGAGAATTTATAGGGTACAAATCCGCAAATCCTTGAGAATTTGTCTCAGTAAGGGCTGGATAAGTATTAATTCAGTTGATGATGAAAAGCTTATATGGCCTAACTATAGAGAAAAACCAAACATAGAATTAGATATAATCTAATCTACGATGATACCAAATGCCGTCTTATAATGGTAGAATAATAAAATAAGTTACTTTTAAGATGAATGTGCAGATTTTGTCCTGTTCTTGTTTTCAGTAACATTCTCATCTCTAATTTTTATTTGTTCTTTAATGCTTTTGTTAGAATGATTTGTGATTTCTCTAGGAATTGTTTTTATTTAGGGAGGTATGTACATAGAAAGAGAAAACAAATTCCCCCAGAAGCTATATGGCATTTGCTTTAAAATTTCAGAAGAAAAAGCAAAAAAATGCATTATTCAATATGTGTTTCTTGGGACTCTCCTATGCTCATGACAGAGTAATAAGCAAAGTTCTATTCTCAAGAAAAATATAATCTAGCAAGTTGTTGGGGGAAAAATCATGCTACAACTCTTATCTGTGATTGTCCTTGCTGTGTCGTCTTTTTTCTCCAGTTCTTTTTGCTTTTTCCATTACACTTTCTAAGATGAGGCTTTTCCATGATTATACAGGAAAAGAAATCATTATAAACTTCCTGACCTTCCTCTTTTCCTCACTGAATGTCAGCTTAGTCTCACAAAAATCCTGATAGGAAATAAAAAGCATTTATTAATGAACATCCAATAGAATGTATTACCAACACATCTTCCCAGGTAGTGTTGTGGACTTATATATTAGGTCTTAAGATGTAGTTATTTCAACTCCTACCTGCTATAACATAACTCCATTCTTCATTGATCACAACTGGGTTCCTGAACATAGATTTCCTCCAAACTTTAATGATACAGTTTTTCCTTACTGAAATTTCTACACTTGAATTCACAATGGCATGATTTCTGCTTTTAGTAACTGACTGTCCTTTTCTTCTGTCTCTTCCTAGGACTAGAACACTGGTAAGTTTTTGCCTGGCTCCATCTTTATTTTCTCTTGTCCTGCCCAGCCCATGACAAGGACTCATACTTGTAGTCACGTCCTGATGACAAGTAGCAGCTTGTTTAGATACTGAATATATTTTTCCGGGGTTTCCAAAATCAATGCTTAAGGCATACATTGAGAAACTGTATCATCTAAGACATTTTGTTTAGGAAATGCCAAATACAAACACAGAAACAAAACCAAAGCCCCCAAACTGGCTTAAGCAAATAAACAAAGTGATGTTGTTGGCTTAAAAACAGAAAATCCAAAGGTTCGGTGTAGAGGTTCAGGAAAACTATCATCCCTGGCTCTTCTGTTTTTCTGCTGACTTCTAGGGTGTTAGCTTCATCCTAGGAACCTATATATCTCTGTCCCATCAGCAACCCCATCTGTTTGGTAGCAAAATTTCTATAACCAAGTATTCTAACTTGATTAAGCTTCTAGCATATTATCCAAGAGTAGGGAGGATGCTTTCTATAACCTCTGCACAGGTCTTGAGATTCACCTCTTTGGTCTCAGGTGGATTTGTGTCCATCTCTAAACCAACTATTGTTTTTAAAGCAATGGATGCACTAAAATTTTAAGCCAGTCAGAGTCCTGTGTTAGAGCTGAGGGTGAGATTAATTCCACAAAATTTGTAACATTTTCTTCTAAAGAAAGTGAGAGGAAAGGAAGAAGCATGGATGCTGGAGAAGAAATCAACCGATATGCCTTACAGACATTTTCAGATGTCTCATACCCTAATACCAGGTGCCACCTGTTTATAAGAAATGATTAAACCACCACTCCTCCACTCCCTCTTAGGCTCTCTGGCTTGTCCACTAAACTCAGTGACTACTGTTACCTTATTCAGCTGGGAATACTTCCCCCAAACAGGTCCTGACATAGGGAACAAATCTTTCTGCTTCTAACCTTCTTTTGCTACCTTGCTCATTTGCTTTAGTTAAGGCATTAGGATCAGTAATGAATATAGAAATTCAGCACTCATGAATGAGGACATTAGTTCAATTCAAAAATAACAGTGAAAGAACATCTTAGACATTCACATGGACCAAGAAGGAATTCAAGAGATACAGTGCTATGAATGACACACTTAGCTTCAACATGTATTAATAATTCCAGACCCCTGCTCTTGAGGTGATGTTATGGAAGGAGCAGCTGAATATTTCTTATGTCAGCTGTCTGTAGCCTCTATATTTCAAAGTTTAATGCTTATTCTATAACTTTCATGTATTCTATGCTACAAAAATGTTTGGGAGAACTCCTGTTTTATTTCTCACTTGAATATTTGTAAATTTTGAAGTCTCAGTATTTCAATAAGAGAAAGTTGTGGAAGAGTATATACTTCATTTTCCACTTATAGTAGTAATTTAAGCAGATATTCAAATATGTATTTAAAAATATTTTTATTAAAAACACTTTTAGAGATAATTGATTTTTTATTTGTAAAACTTAATTTCAGATTGCATCAAATCAAATGTAAATTATTCAGTGGGTGTCTAATATTTGCTGTGTCTTCAAAGAATACTAATTATAAGAAAATTATTTTTCTCATTTTTTTTCTCTAGAAAATTGGAAAAGCATTTGTTGATCTTGGCAAATACATCTTTGCATAAGTAATGGATAAAGCAAACGTATAGACTATGTGTACATATAACTTGTACATGTATTTGATTAAGAAAAAAACATAAATAATGAATTACAATAGAAAATAGATTGAGAAGATGAAATATGGGTGGCATCCTGACCATGCTTTAAAATCGTTTAGACAGCAACAATTATTAAAATATTTCTACTAAGAAAAACAAGAAGAGACATATAGATTAAAAATAATACAAAGTTTTAAAGAGATAAATTTATAACAAAGCAGTAAAAAAATAGTAAATAAATTACTCTAAAAAACCCTACCATCCTTCAAATAATATGCAATTAAAGAGCAATAATCAAAGCAAAAATTATAAATAAAAATATTCGTGTAACTATTGTAAATATACACAAAAAGTTTCTTGATTTTTAAAATAATTAAGGAACTTAGTCCATACAATTTGCTTATAAAAATGTAGAATTTTCAAATACAGATTCTTGAGTAACTACAGAGAGGTAATATTGAGAAATAGACAAAGTTGAAACTGTGTTCTCTTTTCCACTGAGCTTTCTTTTTAATGTTGTTAACGAGAATGTATATGCTGACTCAATTTTGTGTCTCTTTTTCCCACACTTGTTCTGACCTTTGCCTTCAATGTCAGCCATGATCCATAGACATGAACAACCTCTACACTTTCAAATACAAACTCATACTATACTGTAATGACTTTTGACATTCATAGCCATTTCAACATTCTAATAACTAAATAGTGTAAAGGTAATGGGCAAAAAGTATGAACAACTCTTTGATTAACTATGACTTGATGTTTTGAACCTTGAAGAGTTTAATCTGAAATATCCTTCATCATAACCTATGTAGACAAGGGAAAGTGAGATTTCAATAGCCACTAGACAGTTTGGATGACAGCCAGAAGAGCCAATGTTCTGAGGGCTGGCAGTGACCTTGGAGTGAGTTTTGCAAAGGTGCAAATTTCTCTGTCTCAGACAGGCAGTTCTGTGATGAAGTAAGTAAGCACCCCTACAAAGCTACAGTGCTTGGTAAATGCATGTCAGCTGTAAACAATATCCTTTCTCTAAAGGACTTTGGGTGGAATGCTGAACATACAGCCAGATTTACAGTATAATAGTCTGCACCTCATAAGTAAGAAGTGCTCAAATAACTGGAGGAGATTTATGCAATTTAGATTAAATGATAAAAAAAAATCAAGCTTTATAGCTTTTCATTCCCTTGAAGCAAGATATAATTTTTTTCACCTTTCCTTAGTATTTCTTCCTTTGAGCAATATTGTCTCATAACCGTATGGAAAATAAAAAAATCAAGAGACAGACACAGTAAGCAAGTGCATTTATTTATATGTTTGCATAAGAAGAGTTCTTATTATCCCTGAATTTTTGAGATCTGTGACAAACATAAAATTTCTTGGGGAGAATACTAAAGAAATGTATGAATGGATTCTTAGCAGCAAAATAAATGTTAGAGTGGACAAAGTCAAATTATTTGACAGCTGTAGAATCATAGATATGGGATTTAAAATGCCCCAGGAAGTAAAGGAATATTGTGAGTGGCATCTTAGGATATCTAAGAAGAAAAGCAGTAACTCCAATATATTTTTATTGAAGTGAGTTTTTTCACTTGGTTCTTTTTGACATTGACAAACATCCTAGACCATGCATAATATAAACAAGATTCTTTTTAGGCCACCAGTGTGTAAAAGAGTGTTTGCTATTTGATAAATTTATATTAAAATATCCATCAAATATACAAATTATGGCAAGTGAATGTGTAAAGTGCTTCATTAATAAAGGTATAGTGTGTATATGTTTATTTCTGTATAGTTCTATGTCGGTGTGTATGTCGTTGCAGAAATTGGAAGAAATATGCTTAGAAAAGAGATAGCAAGCTTAAGACTTTCAAGGGCTACAATATGGATTTCATTTATTTCAATTCTCTTTTGAATCAATGCATTGTAAAATTATATTTTAATATTCAGTCTGGTAATAAGCATAGAAGGTACATATTAATTTATTAATTAAATAAAGAAAGAAAAAAATGTATGAATGAAAAATTCATAGCACTTACTTTGACACCTAAAGAGTTTTTACTACTATTGATTGCTATGTGAAATTGCTTTATTAAAATTCAACTAATAAACCCACTTTAAGACAGTGATTGGTTAAGTAACTACTCAGAAAATGGAAGAATTAAACCCAACAAATATCACAAATTGTAGATATATCAGGTATTGTCCTTTAGAGATATGTCTTTAGCCTGAATTTATTCAATTATATTATCAAAATATTTTCAATGAGATACAGAGTGATACCACTTTGGATGCAATTGCTAAAATCTGGAGAGAGCTAAGGTTTCCTGAGACTTTGAAACATTACAGGATTGTTACATAATAAATGACATTGTTTTCAAAAGGGATAAGTATAATATAAAGTAGCTGGCTGAACACAAAACAGATTGGTATGAATCCAGTTAATGTGAATAAGCAATGTGACATTACTGAAAGCTCATATATTATGCACCCTGGTTGTTTGATTTTTACCCAGTGGTATTTGTTCAGTTTAAAATTTAAAAAAGTACTTGAATGTCTTCATAACAGGATGATTGCAAATATCAGAAAACAAGTCTTAGTTTGAGTGAGTGTGCAACTTAATTTCCACAAAACTGAAGGGATAGACATGTGTGAGATCCAGAGATGCCAACGACAATGTTTAGTAGGCCTGGAAATCAGGGGCTCTGAAGAAGAGTTCAAAGAGTTATTATCACTTAGTTTAAGAAAGGATGGCAACTCACATATGTAAAAGACTATAGTAAAAAATATCTCCAAAATGAACAAATGTGTGTGAAAATAATAAGAAATAGGGTAAAGTAAAAATAAAGAGGATTTAAACTAAGTATGAGAATGTTATGAAAATCAGATGGTGTTTTAAAGGGTACAATTTTCATCACTTAACTATAAAATTAGAAAGTCTCTTGTCTGTATTGATAGTAGTAATACCTACATAATGACAGTATGAAGAAAAGTTCTCCAGTGTTTGTTCTGAAAAGAAAAAAAGAAAGGAAGAAAGGAAGGAAGTTATTTTGCATATTTCTAATGCGTAAACCATCTCTGATTTCTGCTAATTCTATAAAAGTTAGCAAGCAAACCAGTTAATGCATTATGGAATACTTAATGTTTTTATTTTGCTGCACAAATCCTTCAGTTTTTTTGCCCTAGTAACAGAATATGATGTGTGTCTTATAAAACTAATGTAACTTGCAGTATTGGACATTTCATAGTCTTGTAGTCTTGAGAGTACTAAGGACTTTAGTGGCTGTTGTATTGTTTTGAGAAGAGAAGTTCTTGAGTCAATTTGATTATGGGTGGGAAAAAGACTCAGACCTTCCCATAGCAGGGAAGAAGCTTATGGAATCTACCCAGATACCAAAGGACTAGAGCATGGTAGAAGGAGATAAGACAGCTCTGAAGAATAGGAGCTTACCCACATGAGAGGAAATACAAAGTATATGTGAGGAACATGTATTGTAGGATCAAACTACCTGGGTTTAAAACCAAATCGGTCAGTAAATTATATAATTTATGCCTTCATCTGTAAAATGGCAGTGATGATGGTATGGACTTCACTGTAAAGTAATTATTGTAATTAAAGCACTTAAACCAGTGGCTGGGACAGCATATAAAAATGACATAAGGGTTAGTGATTATCATTAAGAATTACTCATGTGGTTTTGATTTGTTTTGCATCAGTGGTCTTAGAAATAGTGTCTTATTTTTTTTTAAATTTATTATTTATTTATTTACTTTGTCCTTTTAGAAATAACATGTTAGCATCCAGACTTAAAATGACCATTTGGGGTTGCCTGGGTGGCTTAGTCTGTTAAGCATCTGCCTTCAGCTCAGGTTGTGATCTCAGGACCCTGGGACTGAGCCCAAGTCTGACTCCCTGCTCAGCGGGGAGTCTACTTCTTCCTCTCCCCTCTGTTGTTCCCTGTTTCTGTACACACACTCTTCCTCTCTCAAATAGTTAAATAAATAAAGTCTTTTAAAAAAATAAAATGACTGGCTATTGGGTAAAGATAGCAACTTCCTGGACTTATTTAGATGAGGTTTTGTTTTGTTTTGTTTTGTTTTTAGCTTAAATTAAAAAAAAAAAAAAGAATTTTCTCTGATAGTACACATTTTCTTTTGTGTAAGTGATCTTTCCCAACAGTAGTTGCTTTTATATCTGCGTATATTTTATATTTTATTTTACATCTATTGTGAATTAAAAAAAAAAAGAATTTCATTTTCCTGATAGCATCACTTCTGTATTACTTCCCATGTGTGCATGTGACGCTCTTAAATTGACCTTGTCTGTGCTTCATACTGTAACTAATGGATATATCCCCTATGGAGAAGGCTCCATTATGCACTGCCTAGAGGCTATGTCTAAGGTCACGCCATGAACTACAGGCAGAGCCGATGATGCTCAGTAGCCATTAGTGCTGGTCTTACCTCCAGAGTCTAGACCTCAAATATGGACATCAAACCAGCCTTCTGGCTACTGGCCGAGCTCCAGCAGACATAATATGCAAATGAATTTTAAACTTTGTTTCTAGCATTTTTGGGATATTTAATTCATACCTATTGTCACTCTTAAAAATCAATCAATCAATCATTAATTTCTGTGTCAGGCACCACTTTAAGCACTAGGGATATAGTGAAGAAATAGGCAGAGAATGTCTCTTCTTTTAGGATGTTACCATTGTATAGACAAGTAAATAAGTAGTGAATATAATTTCATATTTTCCAAGAACCATTACAAAAAATAAAATAGATAAATAGATACAATATTACAGAGTAACTGGAATGGAGTGAGCCATTTTAGATGGAGTTGCTAGGAAATGTCTCTTTGAAGAATCACTTGAACAGTAACTTGAACCAAGTGAGAGAACCTCCATTTGAAGATGTAGGTGAGGAGTCATGAATGTTGCTGCAGCATAAGAAAAGATGCAATGAGCTGAGTCATGAAAGAGCTTGATGTATCAGGGAACAAAAGGAAAACCTGTGTGGATGAAACAAGGAAACTAAAGGGCAAAGCCTTTTCAGATATTATTGTTGAAGTACTCAGGAGCCATTTATCTAGGAATCTTGCATTTGATTTACTTTTTAAGTGTAAGTTATTGCAAGAATGTATGTAATGACAATGGAATGGCATTAAAATATTTCATGCTTTTTAAATTACTCGGTTCTGCATGGAGAATGCAATGTAGAAGGCACAGATTTTTAAAATTCAATGTTTTGTGGATAGTGTGGAGAATATTGTATTATCTAGTCCAAAGATGACTATGGAACAAAAAGCATGCTATCTGTGGAGATGGTGGAAAGGAATCAAAATTTCCTTTGGAGATAGACATCTTGATGGACTGGTTGCAAATATCAAGAAAAATGAAACCATCCTAGGTATCAGGGACTGTTTTTTTCTTTTTTTCTTATCAAAAGAAAGCCAAAAAGAAGTCAGTTAGGTATATGAATTTGGGATTAAGGGGAAAGGTCAGTTCAGAATTTATAAAGTTGGAAATCAACATACAGATCATGTTTAAAGCCATGAGAATAGATGAGACCATCTATGGGGATAGTGTGATAAAGAAGAATAAAGGGCTAGAAATTCAGCTCAAGGGCTCTTAATTTTCAGTTGAGTGGTTGGAGGTGGAAGAGTCAGAAAGCATCACTAAGAAAGAGCAGCCATTGAGGCAGGATGAAGAACAGAAGACTGTTGTTTCCTGGAAGCCGAAAAGGTATGTTTTCAGAAGGGGGAAGAGTGAGCTATGTCAAATATTGCTGAAAAGTTGAATAAGATGGTGAAAAGGATTTACCATTGGATCTAAGCAAGATAAAAGTCTCTGGTGACCTCTGCAAGAAAGTTTTAGCAGGAATAGTAGGACAAACTGCCAACAGAGAGAAGCTTGGCAGGAAGAAAGGTTGTATGTATGGTAGGGGTAGTGGCATTGGGAGTGAGAGGAATCGAATAGAATTGACAAGCATTGATAATCCTTTTCGAGATGTTTTTCTATGAGGGAAGCAAAGAAGCACAAGAGGAACATAGTATCAAGAGAAGATTTGAGACACAAAGTCTAAAACTAATGCAGAAGTGAACACTGATGATACAAGACGGGTAACAGAATACTGAAGGACCTAAGCCCTTGTGTAGATAAGAGGTAATAGGATCCAGAGTACATGTACTTAAGACTCTCTTAGATAAGTACACAGATATTTATTAAGTCATTAAGGAGGGCAGATAAAAACTTATAAATGTAGACTGACAGGTCTGGGTTGGGAAAAGAGATCTGTTCTCTTTTGATTGTTTTGGATTTTCAAAATCTATGTCTAGATCATCAGCTGAAAATAGGGAGAGGGGTATTAGAGGTTTGAAGAACAATGTACCATATATTCATTTCATCAAATGGAAGTGAACGATAATGAATTGGCAGGATACAGGGTACATTAGTACCTAACTTTTGACTTTCACATGCGTTATATTCTGTGACTATTTGGAAACCCACAAAAACCATTTTTTATTACAACATCTAGATTTTAAATCTTGTTAGATAATGTTTCTTAACTCTGTTAAATAAGCTTTGATGTGCCACCACATAGATTAATAGTTAATAAGTATGGCCTTTTGAGTTGAGCATGCCTGACTTCAACAGAATAAATTCCTTAATATGTAAGCCTCAACTTCTTTTTATGCCAATAGAGATGTTGTCTTCAGAATAAACATCTCGAGTTTAAACCTGGACTTCACTACTGACTGAGGAACCTCTGGCAATTCACTTATCTGGGAAATTAGAATAAAAATAGTTCCTCAGTGGAGCACCTGGGTGGCTCAGTCGTTAAACATCTAGCTTCCACTCAGGTCCTGAACCCAGGGTCCAGGGATGGAGCCCCGCATCAGGCTCCCTACTCCCTGGGAAGCCTATTTCTCACTCTCCCACTCCTCCTGCTTGTGTTCCCTCTTTTGCTGTCTCTCTCTGTGTCAAACAAGTAAATAAAATCTTAAAAAAAAAAAAAAGTTCCTAACTGGGACACCTGGGTGTCGGTAAAGCAGCTGCCTTTGGCTCAGGTCATGATCCCTGAATTGCAGTGGTAGCAGCTGTACTACTCAGGATGCAGTACTTGATAGCAGTGTCTTTATGGCCATGAGGTTTCCTTTTTCTTTTTCTTTTCTTTCTATTTTTTTAAAATATGTTTTAACCAAAGTATTTCCTCTTGTTTCAATATCTGTTGAGTCCATAGGTGATAGACTTAACCTATATAGATGTGAAGAATGGTCTTAATTTGATCAAGTGTGAAATTTAGCATAGATTAAAACTATTTATGTTGGAGAACAACAACAAAAATAATCTGGTATAAAAACATTCTGAAAACAAATAATGGACTGTTTAAGGTAAATTACTCTTCCTAGGATGACCAATAAAAATAGTTTTTATTTAAAAGTTTTAGTTCCTTTGAATAACAACCAGTCAAGAGGTCTACTAGCAAAAGAAAAACATTTTGATTTTTTACTCTAGGGACAGGATTCTAGAGAACACATGGAATTATTGGGAAAGGTCAGTTGGCTATAATAGTTAGAGAGAAGGTCATGTCTTAAAATGTCATTCCTTCCCTCTATTCATAAACAAGAGGTAGGTGATCTTTCAGTGGAAATCAGTAATATCTCCAAAAAAAATCTGGGCTTTCAAATGTATACCAACTTCCTTTATGACATTATCTCCCCAAACTTTTTTTTTTTATATAACATATATTCTGTCAGACTGGGCTTGTTGCTCATTATCTGACAGGTCTCACTCCATATTTATTTGCATGCTTTTGCTAACAATTGTTCTTTACACCTTAAATATTTTTTTTCCTTTATCTCCCGATGTTAAAATCCTATTTATTTTCATAGGTCTTTTTTAAAAATATTTTATTTTTAAGTAATCCCTGCACCCAATGTGGGGCTCAAACTTACAACCCTGAGGTCAAGAGTCACATGCTCTCCCAACTGAGCCAACAAGGTGCCCCTATTTTTATATGGAATATAATGGAAAATTGCTTTCTCTAATACTTCTATCTGTGATCACCTCCTCCCTTTTGTAAATATTCATTGCTCTTGATTTTTACATATGTGTCTCTAAATAATTACTATTATGAGTTAATTAAATATATTAATTGATACAATATACTTAATTTCAGCATTAAGAGTAATATATAATTATATATGTATCATCTATGCTATCAAGCTCATGGAGAATGGAACTTGTATTAAAAGCCTTGAATTCCTCTATGAATAGTAATAAATCTCTATTCAGGACTGAAGGATCTCTTCCCCTTATTGCTGGGAAGATTGTCCAGCCCAAACTCTCAGTCTTTTCTGAGAGATGCTTTGGCTGAGGTAGCCTTAATTCAGGGTTTGTTTTCCTTTCATTGGGAAGCCAACATCCAATGACCAATAACATGAGAGTATGAAGGCACAACCCTCTCACCCAGGAAAACTCTCCAGGGCAACCTTGAGGTTGGGCACCACCACACCTTATCTCTAGCTCTGTCCCTTCTTGTTCCTTCTCCTCACATACCCCAAAATTCCTAGTGGCCCTGAGAGCCTGTGCCCTAATAAATCTCCTTTATTCACATCTCCATTTCACCAATTATTTCCTGGGAGACCCTCAACCTGTGGCATCCGGAAGGAAAGAACTATAGTGAACCAAAAAGCACATTTTTGTGTAATCCTATCTTTCAAGCTTTTAAAATCACATCTGCTATTAGGCAATGATATTTTGAGCCTAATTTCTTCCTAAAAATTTTACAGATAGCTATGAGTACACTTGATCATGAGATTCTAGATGATCAAGTTTTGCTATGTCTAACATTCATTAAAAAGACAGGTTTTACACTAATATGATGCAATAGTCTTTAAGTATTCACTATACTAGGCGCTTGTTTATATAGAGAAGTGACTAAAGTTTCCTTATTAATTAAATCCACTGTCTGGCAATCCTACGTGAACCTCTATCTCATGTTTTGAATTAATGTCCATTTTAACTAGATTTGATACTAGTTCAATTATTTTATATCCAAATTTTGATCACTGCAAATAAAAAAATTTCTAGAATTGCTCTTCTGTTTGCCTTATGCTAGAAGGTATCCATGCTAAAGAAAGAGCACATTATTCAGATTTGAACTTCTTTCTAGTTTTTATATTATAAATTGTGATTGACTTTTCTTGTGTGGATTTTTTATAATATGTAATGACTGATTAAATTAGAGTAGGAGAGTAGCAGCAGGCTATTTATACTGTCTCACTGTATTTACTAATTTTAACTCTGTGTTCTGGTTTCTTCATAGCTCTGTTTAGACAGACATAGGAAATAGTAAATGAAATCTTTAGGAAACAGTATTCATGATGATACTAGACAATTCACATGTGGTCCAGCCCACAGCTTCAAGGGTTATGGAGGTCAAAAGTGACCAAATATTTTGTTTCTAAGTGCCATCAAAGTGCAGACCTGAAAGAATCTCTCATGCTGCACATCTTGACACTGATTCTGTGTCAGTGGTCCTTAGAGTGTGAGAGACACTGTGTTTGTGTGTAAGCTCTACTGGCAACTGCAGAGCTCACAGGGAAGGTCTCATGAAATATGGATAGACTAACTTCTCTACTTCCTTCACCTTCCCCTCTTTCTCCTCTCTCTATCAAGAATACACAGCTGGTGAAGATACATCAAATACAACTCAACTGAAATCACCCACTTCCTTAGCCAAGGGTTCTAAGAAAGGAATTGTGTCCCTGAAATCAAGAAAGTGCCAAATTCCTGACTCATACACTCTTTCTTTCTCCTCTAACCAGTGTTACAAATTTCCCTATAGCAGTGTTATTGAGGTATTGTGTTATATATGTATGGGGTGGGAGATGGTAAGCAGCTGAAAAATATTGTTGGTAGACTTCAGTGATCTAAAAAACTGTCAAGGCTTTTTTTGCTAAAATTATAGGAAAACATCAGCTTTTATTTATGCTATTGTAACAATAACCTATACTGAACTAGCATGAAGTTTATAAAGATTTTTATTTCTGCATTCAATAAATATTTTATATGTTAACTTCTAGGTTATAATCACTGTTGTTCTTACCTTACGATTAATGGTAGGAGAAGGAAAATAAATGAAGAAAGGATGGAGGAAAGGAAAGAAGGAGATCAGTGAGTGGTAGGTAATTAAAAAAAAATAAGATAGAAGAGAAAATTTAATAAAGCAGAGTGCTCTGTGTGATGTAATTTTATTTAGAATGGTCATAGAAGGCAATTAAGATTTAGGGGCATCTGGGTGGCTCAGTGGGTTAAAGCCTCTGCCTTCAGCTCAGGTCATGATCCCAGGGTCCTAGGATCGAGCCCCACATCGGGCTCTCTGCTCAGCAGGGAGCCTGCTTCCCCCTCTCTCTCTCTGCCTGCCTCTCTGACTACTTGTGATCCCTGTCAAATAAATAAATAAAATCTTTTAAAAAAATTTAAAAGAAGATTTAAAAAAATACGAGAAGGTTACTGCCTACATTATCCTCTAAGATTTTGATAGCTTACTGCCTCACATTGAAGTCTTTTATGCATTTTGAGTTTATCTTTGTGTATGGTGTAAGAGAATGGTCAAGTTTCATTATTCTGTATATAGCTGTCCAATTTTCCCAGCACCATTTATTGAAGAGACTGTCTTTAGGCAGTAACCTCTTCGACATTGGCCACAGTAACTTCTTTCAAGATATGCCTCCAAAGGCAAAGGAAACAAAAGTGAAAATGAACTTTTATGGACTTCATCAAGATCAAAAGCTTCTGCACAGCAAAAGAAACAGTCGGCCAAACAAAGAGGCAACCCACGGAATGGGAGAAGATATTCGCAAATGACACTACAGACAAAGGGCTGATATCCAGGATCTGTAAAGAACTCCTCAAATTCAACACACACAAAACAGATAATAACATCAAAAAAATGGGCAGAAGACATGAACAGACCCTTCTCCAAAGAAGACATACAAATGTCTAATAGACACATGAAAAAATGTTCATCATCATTAGCCATCAGGGAGATTCAAATCAAAACCACATTGAGATACCACCTCACACCAGGTAGAGAACGACCAAAATCAACAAGACAGTAAACAACAAGTGTTGGAGAGAATGTGAAGAAAGGGGAACCCCCTTACACTGTTGGTGGGAATACAAGTTGGTGCAGCCACTTTGGAAAACAGTGTGGAGATTCCTTAAGAAATTAAAAATAGAGCTAGCTTATGATCCTGCAATTTCACTACTGGATATTTACCCCAAAGATACAGATGTAGAGAAAAGAAGGGCCATCTGTACCCCAATGTTCATAGCAGCAATGGCCACATTTGCCGAACTGTGGAAAGAACCAAGATGCCCTTCAACGGAAGAATGGATAAGGAAGATGTGGTCCATATACACTATGGAGTATTATGCCTCCATTAGAAAGGATGAATACCCAACTTTTGTATCAACATGGACGGGACTGGAAGAGATTATGCTGAGTGAAATAAGTCAAGCAGAGATAGTCAATTATCATATGGTTTCACTTATTTGTGGAGCATAAGAAATAACACGGAGGACATGGGGAGATGGAGAGGAGAAGGGAGTTGAGGGAAATTGGAGGGGGAGATGAACCATGAGACACTAAGGACTCTGAAAAACAATCTGAGGGTTTTGAAGGGGTGGGGGGTGGGAGGTTGGGTAAGCCTGGTGGTGGGTATTATGGAGGGCATGTATTGCATGGAGCTCTGTGTGGTGCATAAACAATGAATTCTAGTACACTGAAAAGAAATTTAAAAAATAAAAAATTTTTAAAAAAGAAGATATGGTCCATGTATATACAATGGAGTATTATGCCTTCATCAGAAAGGATGAATACCCAACTTTTGTACAACATGGATGGACTGGAAGAGATTATACTGGGTGAAATAAGTCAAGCAGAGTGAGTCAATTATCATATGGTTTCACTTACTTGTGGAACATAAGGAATAACACAGAAGACATTGGGAGATAGAGAAGAGAAGTAAGTTGGGGGAAATCGGAAGAGAAGACAAACCGCGAGAGACTGTAGACTCTGAGAAACAAACTGAAGGTTTTGGAGGCAAAGCGGGTGGGGAGTTGGATGAGCCTGGTGGTGGATATTATGGAGGGCACGTATTGCATGGAGCACTGGGTGTGGTGCATAAACAATGAAATTTGTAACACTGAAAAGAATTAAATTAAATTTTAAAAAATACTAGAAGGGATGGGGATTAAATGAGGTAATCAGCCATAGGGGTGTTGAGAGAATATTTGTTTTTAAGAGAGGGAATAGCAAATACAAAGACCCAGAGGCAGGAGAGTATTTGCTCTTGTTTAAAGACTAAAAAGGGAGCTCATGTGGTGGCAAGGCAATGAAAGAAGGTGAGAGCTGATGGATGACACAGAATTACAAAGGACCTTGAAGTCCTTAAAGACTTTGCTTTTCTCTGAATAAGATGAGACAACTTTGGGGATCTAAGTGGAGAAGAGGCATAATCTCATTTAAATTTTTAAAGGATCACTTTGGCTGCTAGATAGAGAATGTAATGTCAAATCTAAAGAAACACTTCTATCTTTTTTAGGTAAAAACAAAAAAAATAGGGGTAGGAAGTTTAGTATGGTAAGGTTAACCCATCAAACAATCAGACTCCTTAGATTTTTCTCCCACAGTATCCTCTGTACATGGCATCACCTAATGGTCCAGTAGGTACTTGTGCTCTAGCTCTCATGTCCGTCTTCTGGCCTTTTCTTTAAAGACACTTCATGGAATTTAAATATAACACTTCAGCTCCATAGCATTGGACATTATTGAATCCCATGATCTTGCCTGGCCGTAGGGAGACTAGAAAATGTATTTCTTAACCTGCACCTTCACTTGCCCAGTCGAAAGACAAACAACAACAACAACAACAAAATCAAAGATTTTTAAGTTGTTTTTTTACTAAATGAGGAAGGAAACATCTCACACACAAAAAAAAAAAAACAAAGAAGGACCACAAATTGAGACTCCTATTTAAATAACTGAAGCTCAAGCTTAAGACATTAAAATTCGGTCTTTGGAAGATAAGCATATGGACAGCTCAATGCTCCCTAATTCAGAGTACCTGCTTCTCTCTCATCTTTCTGCGTCAGCTCATATTTTCCTTCCTGCTCTACCCTTGCACACATCATTCTTGCAAAATTTGAGGCCTCATTTACATCTTCAAAGGATCCTTCTCTTGCTGCAGATTACATCATTCAACCTGTATTTACTCCCTAATTAATATCTATATTTTTTCTTTATAGAAACAACACAATTTATAATTTTTATACATGTATAAGTAGTTCATTGACAGCTTTCTCTATTATTAGGCTCTAAAAGACATGAGTGGGACCTATGTCTTCTTTGCCCATCATTGTATTCTCAGTGCTAGCTCAGTGACTGGAAAAGGAACTGTTGAAATTTATTTGTTGAGTAAATGAACATCTGAATAAATGAATTTGCATAGTATTTATAGTAGAAATCAAGCCAAGGAGATTGGATTTCAAGGTCTTACTGCTGAAGTCCAGGAGACTAGATATTTTCTGGAATCATTTTAATAAGCGTATCAAAGCTATTAGAATTTCTACACAATACATGCTGCTTGTGTATACATAACAACCATCATTATATCTCATTAGCTTTTTATAATACTTTTAAAAATTTATGAGCTTGGAAAGCTTATGAACTAGCAAAACTTGGTTATTTTATAGGCCTAGAGCATAATTTCTATACTATTTAGAAATATATGAAGTAGACTTTTGAGGAACAGCACCTGCTTATACTTTCAATTTTATACTAATTTTCTTATAGTATTAGGTTTGTACAATAATCTAGGATAAAAATGGTGTCAGTCATCAGTACATTTGCCTTTCTTTGTTTAGAGGCTTAAGAATCTGGACTTAGAAGTTACAGAATACAGGGGACTGATTTTAGAGGAAGGTCAAAAACATAAAAGCAAATTACTTTGACAAATTTGAGTATCATTTTTCATTACAAATCAGTATCTAAGCTCATCATTACATGCACTGTTATAAATACGTAGTGGGTAAGGATAAACAAAATGCATTTGCAAGTATTCATTGATCTTTAAGGACTGTTGCTACTATTTAATGAAGCAGAGAGCTTGGTTGGTGTGTGAGACAGTATTTTTTCTTGGAGTCCTGTCAACCATGCAGATAGTTGATAGCTTCTCACAGTCAGGCTGACACTTTTAGGTAGAGGTTTACTGTAGCATACAAGAAACAGTGACCTGTGATACAGCCAAATGACTGCTAAAATGGTATGAAAAGAGCTTTCAACTCCCTATGGCACTACTAATGTACCTGAAATTTTTAAAGTACGTTTTAGTAGTTATGAAAGGACCCAGATAGAGAGCACTGAAGACTGGTGCCCTCACTTTATCCCCCTCAGTTCCCAGCACAAGAAAGGCATCCCCTCTGATTGCTATCATCACTGGTAGTGGGAGCTCAAGGGATGTAGAAGATTTCTTTATTCTCAATTTGATCTTGGCCCTCTCTGTTTGATCCTTGCCTCTCTGCTGAGATTTAAATTTAGTGAGATTCAAGAGAGAAGTTTTATTTTGATATGCACTTCTATAGATACTGACCTAAAAAGAGACTAACTTATTATACATAACTTATCTGATTTGCATACTGATTCTCACTTAAAGCTTGAGCAACATATGACTGGCAAATTTAGTAAATAGGTTTCATGGACTACTGTCAGTGCAGGTAACCCTCTGATTTATAGAGGTATATTTTCCTGGAAAAGCTATTGTAAGTTAAAACAAAATTCATCCAATTAATTTTTTTCCCAGAAAAAGTTACAAAAGAGAATTCTTTTGAAGACTATTCAACCTCTTTTAAATAAAAAAGATAACAATCACTGAGGATCACAACTAAATCGGTAAATAAATTGAATAGAGTGATACATCTGTAGAGCACAAGGTTTTCTAAAAGTCATATACGTAACTTGAAGACTAACACATTGCTAATGATAGAAAAGTGTGCTCATTGTTATTTTAAAAAAAATCATCCATATACCAGAGACATGGTTTCATATCTTGAAATGCTTCTGACTAGTTGCTGATAATGAAAGAGATAACGTAATCTCTTGGAGCATAAATAGACATCTCAATGGGGTTAATAGTACCTATTTCACTGATTGGTTTTAGATGTAGAGTACCACCTAAGGTTTAAGGAAGATAGAACTGAGTTTGTATCTCAGCTCTCTATTAATTAGTAGATGAATGCCCGGATAATTTACTAGGATTGTTTGATTGCTAATTATCCCCAGTATTCATTCTCTCTCATTCCCTCTTGGTATTCTTCTTCCCTTTGACCTAGGGAAAGTCCTATGACCAAGTAATGGCTCATAGGGTATGAGAGGAAGTGATGTAGGCACTTTCTGGATCTCACCTTTTCAAAGAACCTCCTTGCCTTCCACTGCACTTAAACCCTTCCAGTGGGCTGGAGTATGGACATGGTGGTGAAGAACTAGTTTAAGCCATACCAATGAAGGCAACATCCTAAGGATAACAGACCTACTAGTAGAAAGAATCTGGGTCTCAGATGATATGGTGGAATAAAGCTACCTTCCTAAATTGACTGTAGCTCTGCACAGCCAGGCAAGTGATAAGCTTCTATTTTATTTAAGCCACTGTATGTTTGTCTTTTTATTATAACAACCTGGCTATTAGCCAGAAAACAGTGTCTTTGAGGAAGGGACCAGACTCTCTGTGGCTTGAGTTTCATAATCCATAAAATTGAGGTATGAATGGTACCTACTCATAGGTTTAATTTGAAGACAAAGTAGTTCCTGTATATATATATATATATATATATACATATGTATATATATATATATATAACCATTTAAAATAGCACCTGACAGATAATTAACATTCAGTAATTATTAGCTATGTTTATTTTTTTATTTTTCTAATTATTACTATAATTGTTTTTTTAAGCTTTTATTTTTAAGTAATCTCTACACCCAGTGTGGGGCTCAAACTCACTACGCCAAGATCAAGAGTCACAGGCTCCACTGACTGAGCCAGCCAGGAACCCCTAATTATTACCATAATTGTTATTTGTGTACTTTAAAAACTATAAAGTTAAATATATATTTTAAACCTTAAATAAAGCATAATGAGCCATACTGGAAAAAAATAGTGGCTGAAAAGAACACCTTTAATTTTAAAGCATGAAATTAAGTAGTTTTTATTCATAGCCCCAAAACATTTTGAAGAAAGTTCCCGAGATGGATTTTTGACTTTTATTGAGAAATGAATGCAGAGAATTCTGTTTTGCTAGTGTTATGTGTGTGTATGTGTGCGTATATGTGTACCACATTGCAGATTTTCTTGGAGAACATCAAGATTTTTTATAATTCTTCTGTCTTCAGAGAAAAAAAAAAAAATCTTTTGGTTTCCAGAGCTAGCATGCCATCAGGATTAGTAGTTTTTCTGTTACCTTGATGCCATATGATTATTCTAATCTGTGGCTCTCCTTTACACCCGATTGACTCTCTTAAAAAAATAAAAAATCCATGGCTTCCCCTAGATTGCAGACATTTGTTGTCCAAATTCTTTGCAGTTTAGCAACAAATTAGTTATAACAGTGAGCATTTATCGTGGTCTGATTTTTCTCAATGCATTACGTGCACAATGGCCATTTTTCTGTATTTATAAATATCTCTATTCTTTACCTTATGCCACATCTTATTTTCAAAATGTTTTCCTTAGAACAGTGCTCCTGACAGATAGTTCATGAAAACTGCATTCCGTTGTCAAAAAAATTATGAAATATTGTGGATTGTGTTCCTTTCTTGGAGATACCTGAGGTGCATTAGCTATTAGTGTCTCTGAAGAGTCCTAGGAAAATAAAATATATTTAGGTTTAACCTAGTTTTCCCAAACATATTACTATGATACCCTTTCTTTGTAGAGAATCTGTTCATCACAGAAAATTTGTGTGAATCTCACTTTGTGAAACCTATTCCCAAAAGATTGCAATCACCATAATCATGAGAAGTACTATTATCTTTCCAAACACACAATTATTCTCCTTTTCCTCTATGTTACAGGAGCATTTTATTTCTTTTTTGTGCTTTTTAGCGTTCACTTTTTTATACTTAAGTGGACATGTCACTCCCTATATAGATTGTTAACTCATTTAAAATACTTTTTCTTCTATCAGTGTACATTGCCTTGTATAACATATATAATGGATGATTAGTGATTGTTTTCTGTATTTCATCCTTTCATCCCTTTTTTATTTGAGTGAAATATGTTGCTTTAAAAAATAAAATACAGGGGCACCTGGGTGGCTCAGTGGGTTAAAGCCTCTGCTTTCGGCTCGGGTCATGATCCCAGGGTCCTGGGATCAAGTCCCGTATCGGGCTCTCTGCTCAGCGGGGAGCCTGCTTCCTCCTTTCTCTCTGCCTGCCTCTCTGCCTACTTGCGATCTCTGTCTGTCAAATAAATAAATAACATCTTTAAAAAAAATAAAATAAAATACAGTAAGGCTTTTTTAATTTAAATTCAATTAGCCAACATATAGATCATAATTCGTTTCAGATGTAGAGTTCAGTAATTCATCAGTTGCATATAACACCCATTGTTCATCACATCATGTGCCCTCCTTTATGCCTATCACCCACTTACCCTACTTCCCCACCAACCTCCCCTGTAGCAACCTGTTTGTTTTCTGTAGTTAAGAGTCTCTCCTGGTTTGTCAAACCAAAAAAATAGAAAAAAAAAAAATGCAGTAAGACTTAACCACACAAGTGTTTTCTTTCAAATGGTCTAATTTGTTGTTCATTCATGTAATTCCTCCATCGATTATACCTTTTATGAAGCTTTATGAGAATCTCTCTGTACATGGTTTAGTTTCAGAGAACAGAATCCTCTTATCTTGTTTAAATAGAAAAGAAATTTTATAGGTTATTTAATGCCTTAATACGGTTAAAGAAAGAATTCTAGATCAAGCTGTTAGAAATGAATCACAAAGCTACCGCCACTGAATGGAATTACCCAACGGAGCTAATGTCTTTTCTATGGTAAGAAGCCACTAGCTTGGGAACCACTCCACATGGCTGGTCAGCATACCTCTACAGTCAAGGAGTTACCACACTCACCAAATGGCAACGGTGAGAAAGCTACCTTTATGGCTGGCGGACTCAGAATCCTGCCAGACTTACTTCTATCGTGGCTCCTCCTCACCTACATAAACGATGATGGGGCACTGGAAACTTATTTAGTGCTGCTGAAAAAGAAAGAGATGGATGTCTCCATGACCATGCCATGGAGAAAAGCACAGGCTCTGCCCTTTTTCCCTTCCAAACCTTCTGTGATTCTGTCTAACTGGCAAAATGCAACTGTCATCTAAAACCTTAGCAGCCAGGGAGTTTCGCAAATGTATTCTTTCCCTGCCAGACTCTGCTGTACAGAAAGGCACACAGAAAGAATGTGAAATTAATATTGGAGCCAGTCGCTGTCTATCAACACTAACTATTAATCTTGTTTTATTTATACATAATATTCTCCCTTATTCTCATACTTCCTCACCTTTTATTTATCTCTCTGTATTTGATTTCTTATGCCCTCTTCTTTCTCTTATGCAGCTTGAATCAAGGTGGAGACTTCTGTGTCCTCCTAAAGAAATTTTATAGTGGCACCTGGGTGGCACAGTTGGTTAAGCATCTACCTTCAGCCCAGGTCATGATCTTAGGGTGCTGGGATCGAGCCCTATGTCAGGCTCTGTTCAATGGGGAGCCTGCTTCTCCCTCTCCCTCTGCCTGCCATTCCCCCTGCTTGTGCTCTCTCTCTATTTTTCAACTAATAAATAAAATCTTAAAAAAAAAGAAAGAAAATTAAATAAAGGAATTTTATACAAAAGGAGGGAAGCAGTAGCATGCTTTTTTCTAATTGTCTCATGGTAGGTGAACTAAGAGCATTTCTTGAAAACGTAACATGCTGTATCTTAGCTGCAATACTGGGTTTATTAATAAACAACACTCTAATTTATTTCTTTCCACAACTCTATGTTGTAGATATTAATCCTATTTTACTAAGAACAAAACTGAGACACTTTAAAAAATTATTTATTAAAGATTATGCATCTTGTAAGTCTGGGACCCAGGGTCTCTTCCTAATATAGCTCAGTCTAAGATTGCCTGCAATTTGAAACACGCTGAACTCTATTTTCTCACATTTTGTCTGGAAAATAAAAGTAGAGAGCTTAAATTATAGTGCAGTGTGCAAAAGCCCATATTACTATTTCTGTCTTGGGACCTCTTTTATGGTGAGCAGCACAGTTTCACTGATGCATCCACATCAATTCTTACCTTATTGAAAGGTGATGCCACATTCCCTGAACCTTAGCATCCTGTGCAGTTTCCCTTGCTTTAGTCTCCAAGGCTTTGTATTGCTGGGTAATTTACATGCTCTGTCAAGTCATACCGGAAAAATCACCTACTCATTCGTTTAACACAAAAGAAGTTTCTATGATCTGCAAACAGAATATTCCTTCACTTTTATTCACTTGTGTCACCTTTACTTTTTAAATATCTATTCTATATGATAAAAATCTAAATGAATGAAATGGCTGCCAATACAATCTGTAATATTATCAATCCCCTTCCCTGTGTTTCTGAATTATACTAAACACCAGTAAGTATGAATAGTGAAGTGTGGATATTTAACTGCATTGTAATTCCCTTATGAAATGCTATTAAGAGGTCAGTTGAAAAAATCATAGCAGAAGTGTCTTTTGAAACATCAAACCCATCTTCATAGATTATATTACAGTTATGGTACTAGGATTTGGAAATCATTTAATCAGCCCAGTTATATCTTTTCACTTTATTATATTTTACTTTTGGACCCTGTGTTCATGATGCAGTAGTTATATCAGAAATATTATTACAAAAAAGTAACACAAATAAACATCTCTTTATACTAGTATGAACTTTTGGTGAGATTTAAACATTCTAAAACACTTTAATTTGCTCATTAAATGTAAAATATAGGGCACCTGTGTCGCTCAGTGGGTTAAGCCTCTGCCTTCTGCTCAGGTCATGATCTCAGGGTCCTGGGATCTAGCCCCGGATCGGGCTCTCTGCTCAGCAGGAAGCCTGCTTCCCCACCCACTCTGCCTGCCTCTCTGCCTACATGTGATCTCTCTCTGTCGCAAATAAATAAATAAAATCTTTAAAAAAATGTAAAACATAGTATGAAAAGTTTTCTACCTTCCTTAAAAGACTAAGATTTGTGCATAAAATTGAGGACATCATTACAAACAAAAAATATGTAACATACTATCAAATATCATGTGAATTAAGAGATTAATTAATATGATCTTTAAATTATTCTTATAAATTCAAATGAAAAATTTCAATATTTTAATTTTTATTTTATTTTAATTATTCTATTTAATTATTTAAATATTCTATTTTTATTTAAATTATATAAATTATTTTATAATAAATATATAAAAATTATATTTATAGAAAATATATAATATATAAAATATATAATTTATATAAATTATATATTTTATATAAATTATATTAATTATTTAAATATTCTATTTAATTATTCTATTTTAATTATTCTAATTATTCTATTTTAAGGAAGCCACAGTGACATTTTTGTCCATTTAACCATCATTTTTGAATAAAAGAAAACAAATCCAACTTTACTGGTTAAGTTTTGGGATATAATTCAGAGTATTTTTAGCAATCATACAGCATATATGCCACTCAAATGTTGCCAAACAAATCATCTTGTCTTAATTAAACATGTAGTTGTGCAGGTATTCATTACAAAAATTATTTAGGCCCTGCTACATGGCAGATTCTTCAAAGTGTTGCAATAACTAGATTTGAATAAGAAAGCCATGATGCCTGACCTCTTTGAATTCATAAACAAGTGATGGAGAGATATATTAGAAATAACAAATATAACTAATTAATTTTAATTGTGCAATGTGCTATGAAGAAGTAATACACAGGCTGTAAGTACATGTAAATGACCTGGACTTTGCTCTCTCAAGGCAGTGGTAGAAGTGGTCCTATAGGGCCTTTCTTTACCCTCCAGCCAAAGGAAAAAAGGGAGTTAGCTAAGGTAAGTGATGTGGAAGGGACAGTAGAGGGAGCACATTCAAAGGGAAACAGGTGGCGGAGACTCCATACACTGTCATCAGCCTACGGCTCTGGGAGAGGAGACTGACAGGATCTATCTAGGTCATAATAGAGCCATGGAAGGTATATTGAGGATTTTGAGGAAACTCATCAAAGTATATCTTTTCATAGTCCTTTACTGGGAACACCTTATAGCGAACTGTGGTATCATAGAGAATGCTACTGTGGATTAACCTATTTATACATATTTCATTGGGAATGAAATTACTTCATCTGTGGATTACCTATTTGTAGCTTTCATTGAGAATGAATTACTTCATACACTAAAAAGAAATGAAAGAGTGGATTGTTTCTCAGGATAATTGGATTCCTTCCAAAAATTTTCTAACTACTCTAATCTTGTTTGATATTGTCAGATATCCCTTTTTGAAGAAATTAAGTTCACCCATTTTCCTAGTCTGTCTTATTTTTTATTATTATCTTATTATTTAGAGGTAAACAATGGCATTTTATGTTCATGCTGGTTTGTGTGGAGACTGAAAGAGACCTGTCTTGGGGAAGACCCATCTTGCTTGTAGGGCTACTGAGAATTTTCTCTCCGGTCCCTCCAAATCAGTATTATCCCCTTCTGTTTCACAATATTTTGGTAAATGCTGAGTTATCATTGGACTCAGAACTACTTGTACTTTCTTCTTCAAATTACTGGTAATGCCTAAGAATTCCTGGGCACTTATCAAATTTCAGTGTGAATTCTTATTGAGTACTCTGGTATAGAGTTCAGGAATCTGTGTTTTGAACAATGCCTTTGGTTGATTATTTTGCAGGAGATTCATAGATTTGTACTTTGATCACCATTTCCCTAGAAGCACAGAGGCTGGCAAAACAGAACAAAACAAAACAAAGCTTAAGACTCAGTAAAGTACTCAGTTTGCATAAGTACATTAAGCCCCAGATTATTCATTTCTAAATGAGATAGTAAATTCCTTGTATCTATTCTCCCAGAAGAGGTTTGTGCCAGTGGAGGTTATCCTGATATAGCAAATTTAAATTGCAAATTCATTCTAATTTAACGAAAAACTATTTTTTCCCCACATTAGTCTTTCAAATAGACTTGGACATTTTCAGTATACTTGGGCTCTGCATACTTCCATGTGATTCTTGTTTCTTCCACCCAGAGTCAGCTGGTAGACAATTTGCAGCAAAATATATGCTACTGGGCAAGGTTCTGATAACTTTCATTCTTTTCTATAACTTGTGTTTTTTAATTTTAAGATCTTGGAACAGCAATGGGTTTAACTTAATTGTCAGATTAATCACTGTCCTCAACACATGGCCTCCTCTGTCAGAACTGTCAGTTTCCACAGTGTTCATTTCTTGTGTCTAGGTTCAGAAAATGATTGATGTTCACCTCAAAAACAGAATTCATTTTTTAAAGCTACTAGTGTCATTGCACATAAAGGAAATATGTTAATGTGTGCATTATGTTTAAGAAACTGGTAATTCTGCAGGTAAATTGTCACACTAAAGAGAATTTAAAAAAAATAAACTCTGACATGATATAGGGATATCATGTAATCTGGTAAAAAATAACATACATTTTGATAATCTCAGATTAAAGCTTTTCTTCCTTTTAGTTTGAGACAAAAACAGCTGTTGCGTGTGTGTGTGTGTGTGTGTGTGTGTGTGTGTATTTAATCTTTCATCAAAATGATGACTGGCTTTTAAAATGTGTTCAGTGTTATGTGTGATAAAAGTAGATTCTTCATAAGACAAGTAATGTTTTTAAAAAGATTTTATTTATTTATTCATGAGAGAGAGAGAGGCAGAGGCAAAGGGAGAAGCAGGCTCCCAGCAGAGCAGGGAGCTCGATGCAGGACTCCACCCCAGGACCCTGGGATCAAGTCCTGAGCAGAAGGCAGACACCCAATCGACTAAGCCACTCAGGTGTCCCAACAAATGACTTTCAATGAAATAGTTGATGTTTTTACTCTGACATGATTGGCATGCTGGTATAGGAAAATTAATTCTCGTATGTTTTAGGTCAAATCACGGGCCGCAATGTTATATATAGTAATATTTGCTCCTTAGTACTCAAAAAATCTCTAATACTTATTTTTCTTGAATACAGAAATCGAAGAATTAGTACTGGATACACATCTTCCACACATATACCAGCTCCCCTCTGGACATTCCCATAGGTGATGTGTGTGTGTGTGTGTTTATGTATAGGTGTGTGACGTGTGATGTAGAAGAGCATTAAGTTATTTAGTTGCATATTAAAATTGTCATGTGAACTTGAATTTTTGTCCCATTTCTAGTATTTAATTTTTATAATTAAAGATCTCCTAGAAATAACCTAGAAAGTAATATATTTCCTGGTACCACTCCATATAAAATATTGCCTCATTCCTCTGTAAGAATTGTTCTTTCTATATTTGCAGGGAGACGTTAACAAAAAAGAAGAGGTTGTACTACCTTCATGTGGAGAAGAAACCCCAAACCATAGAATATTAAAATGAATAATGAGTTTTGAACTCAGTCTGGGAATATGTGAATAAATGTAGCCTACCCATATGTCCCTGAAAGGAACTAAAGGAATTTTTGTTTTCCTGAGCCCTGTAGAATTTAATTATGGAAGACAGCAAGAAAAAAAAATACATATGTGAGGGGATCTCAAATTCTGAGTGGAGAATTTTAATATGTGAAACAATTTTATCACATAGTTAAGAAAAATGATTTTAGTGAGTGAAAGTTTGGGTCAATCAATAACTATTTAAAAATTGAATAAATTGCTTAATATAGAAGTGAGTTATCAACCCACCAAAGTGTCTATATAAATACTGGAAATAAGTCATCAGTGATATTGGAGAAAAGATCGCTGCATTTCATAGGTCATTTGTATAAATGTGTTAAAATCTTCCTCAGTTCTAAGGTTCTGTGGTTCTAACAATTTATCAGATTTACCAGTAGTGGTTTGACTTCATTCCTTAACTTACTTATTTGATCTAGAAAATAAACAACAACAACAACAACAAAAACTAAATACCTAATTTTTCTCCTTTTTTCCATTACAGAGTTCAGGTACTTACCGTGTTTTGTTTTTGTTTTGCACTAGTGTGAGGGCCTCAGACCAATTACACTATTCCCAAGTTTTTCTCATCCAAGCCCAAATCTGCTTAAAAATTTTCAGTGACTCCCCATTTGTTGCGAAGGGAAATATTAAATCATTAGTATAATATTCAAGGATCTGGTATGGCTTTTCTTTTTAACCTCCCCTCCTAATGGCCTTGCTTTTTTAAAAGGGTGTTAAGGACTGAATTGTATCTCTCCCAAATCTCATATGTTGAACTCCTAGCTCCCAAAGAGACCATGTATTTGGAGATAGGGTTTGTAAAGGGGTAATTAAGGTCAAGTGAGGTCATAAGGGAAAGAAGAGTTCTTATCCCATATGACCGTTGTCCTCTAAAAGGAGGAAGAGACACCAGAGATGCAGCTACACAGAGAAAAGGCCATGTGAGAACATTGCGAGAAAATGGGCAAGGAAAGATGCCTTAGTAGAAACCACCAACACTTTGATCTTGGACTTCCAGTCTCCAAAACTGTGAGAAAATAAATTTTTAGTGTTTAAGCTATCCAGTGTGTGGTATTTTGTTATGACAGCCCTTGCAGACTGGAGCCAGGAACCTATTTTATATGTCCTGTGCAAATGTCTAGAGACGTTTTTTTGTTTGTTTGTTTTTGTTTTCAAATCTCAGGGATGTTATTATCTATTGACTAGAGGTGAGGGGTGCTCTTAACCATCCTATAACGTGAAGGACAGCCCCACATGCTTATTCCATCCAGAATGCATCCCTTGTGGTCAACGTTTTCATAAACTATTGAATTAGAATGCTCAGTTCACGTTCTCATCCCCAAGAAAATATTTTCATCGCCTCAAAGACAAATACTTGTTCCTTATTTCCAACTTCACTGATATATATATATATATATATATATATATATATATATATATCCTTTTTTTTTTTAAATCTACTATTCCATTCAACGTTAATTATTTACCTTTCAATTACTTTTATTAACCTGTGAAGTTTTTGGTATTATGTTTCTGTGAGTTGCTGCACTTTCTACCCCTTATATCTTTCAAAGGAAGATATATGATTTAATCCTAACTCCCCTGAACTAACTTACTGTTTTGCCCATTGCTAAAAATTAAGATACCTAGCTCCCTATCATGGACATTCTGATTGAACAGACTCAGGGAGCATAGGAATTTCAACAAGCATTTCAATAAGGATTGTAAGTGATTGCAACAAACTGGCAAGTTTAAGAAACAATTTTATTCAATTCTAATATTCTAAATGTCATGTAGGCCTGAGATACCTAATGGATTACTTATAGAAGTAATTGTGGCATCTGATAAGTTTGGCAATCATAACTGTATTTAAGAGCTGTATAAGAATGGAATATATGAACTGTATCAAGATTGAAGATGGCCTGGATCTCCAACCATGACATTCTCTTTTTAAACAGGAAATAAAGAATGGGAGGACAAAAAGGTTATCTGCCAGGTTATCTTCCTTCTCTTATGAGCTCTCTAGTAAGCAGCATTAATAATATCGACTTACATCTCATTGGCTTCTTGTAATATGAATGGAGGATGGAAAATGTCATCTTTTCAGTGGAGATGTCATTTATAATAATGTCATGGCTTTGTTACTATGAAGAAGAATATATATATTAGGTAGCTAGCAGCAGTCATTGCTAATCTATGCTTTATTAGTTTTGTTTCGCTTTAGCTCTTTTCACTTTTGGTTAAAGGATCATGTTCATAAGGTCTAATTTGGTATAAAAATGAAAAAAAAAAAAAATCCAGGCACTTGGTTGGCTCAGTGGGTGAAGCGTCTGCCTTCTGCTTAGGTCGTGATCTCAGGTCCTGGGGTCAAGCCCTGCATCGGGCTCTCTGCTCAGTGGGGAGCCTGCTTCCCCCTTTCTCTCTGCCTGCCTCTCTGCCCACTTGTGAATTCTCTGTTTCTGTCAAATAAAGAAAGAAAGAAAAAGAAAAAAAGGAAAAAAAATCCACTTTATTACTGAAGGTGATACATGGCAGTAACTTTACATATATGTCACAATATACTGGGGCATCTGGGTGGCATAGTCGATTGAGTGCCCAACTCTTGATTTCAGCTCAGAGTCCTGCAGTGGAACCCAGGGTCATGCTCCATACTCAGCATTGCCAATCTCCACACGTAGCGGGTTCAACAGGGAATCTGCTTGAGATTCTCTCTCTCTCTCTTTTTCAGATAAATAAATAAATCTTTAATTTAAAAAAAAATCACAATGTACCACGTATTCTAGTTTTCATGTATGTAAAATCTAAGACACAGCAATTTAGAAGCTGATCATTAGAGGAAATAGTGGTAAAAGTCATGAGTGTATGGTCAGATTTTTGGTCAGATTTTTGACATAATGGTCAGATTTTTTTTTTCCCCCTGCAGTCAACATTAATCATTATGAGTTTTCCTTGTTTTATTTTTAGGGACTTAACTTGAATGTTTTGAGGAAGAATGTATTTCAGTAATTAATTCAGTATTTTTAAATACTCTTCATATCAACTATATAATTTTATTACATGGGATAATTTAACATAAGCTAAAAAAAATCTTCAGGGGCGCACCTGGGTGGCTCAGTGGGTTAAAGCCTCTGCCTTCGGCTCAGGTCATGATCTCAGGGTCCTGGGATCGAGCCCCGCATCGGACTCTCTGCTCAGTGGAGAGCCTGCTTCCTCCTCTCAATCTCTCTCTCTCTCTCTCTGCCTGCCTCTCTGCCTACATGTGATCTCTGTCTGTCAAATAAATAAATAAAATCTTTAAAAAAAAAAAAATCTTCAGGTTCCGTCTCAAATGATTTATTTTTTTCACAGATATTTTGTATAACATTTAGAGTTATAATAAAATATCCATTTTCACTGCATGATATTCGGTTCTCTTAAGAGTATAATTTTAAAACTTTTAAATTATAAAAGCAGAAGTGGGTCACCTGGGTGGCCCAATTGGTTAAGCCTCCAATTCTTGATTTCTGGCTTAGGTCATGATCTCAGGGTCCTGGGATTAAACCCATGTCTCCTGGCTCCCTGCTCAATGGGGAGTCTCCTTATCTCCCTCTCCTTCTCCCCCCCACCCCCGCTCTCTCTCTTTCTTTATTAAATAATCTTTAAAAAAAAATTATGAAAGCAGAAGTAAAAGGGGGATGAAAGAGGCAATGTTTTGAATAAGGCAGAGATGTTTTCATTGTTGCAGACCCTTTCCACTAGGGCTTAGCCTTAGGGCTTCTGTCGCTCATGAAGAAAGGGTGAGTATGGGCTTCTTTCAGATAAGTAACACTGACATAGCTTGTGCCCATTCAAGGCCTGTTACTCTGTTCAAGGTGGTGAATATTCTATGTGTATTTTTCACATTACAGTTAGGCTGTTCATGCATGATAATAGAAAGCTAAAGGGATTAAAATTTCTTTTTTTATACCTTCTGGTCCAGTATTATTGTGTGTCCATCCATCCAAATATTTCATTAAATATTATTCTTTTCCTAAGGCATTGGCAAATGAAAAGGAAGGATTTATTTTTTTTTTTCTTTTGCTTAACAGGTACAGAAATCTTCTACAGTGACTATTTAGCAAATCTGGCAATGTATATGTTATCAAATAAATGGATACAAATCATTAATTGAAGTTATTAAACATTACCTATTTCGAATCAATGTCGATATAACTTTACACAGTTATTTCCCATGCTATTTAAATTTAATTATTTTAAATTTCAATGACATTAAAATTTTCAAAGTGATTGAAATTTACATGAAGATTTTTAACACATTATAAAATAGTTGAGATGGTTAGAAATTTTTCTGTATTATGTTTTAATTGTACAATTTTCTTTCTATGCTTTTATTTTTTTAGAATATTGTGAGCCAATTTTTCATGTCTATTATACTATCCAGTATTAGGCTCTTGTTCTCAGACATAATGTCAACATTTATCAAAATATATTAAGAAGGAGTCTTTGAAGTGTTAGATATGTTTTATATATTGATCTGAACTGTGCAATTTAAGATGTATTCATTTCATAGATGCATGTTATAGCTCAACAGAATATAATAATATTTATTAGAAGTTACTTTTGAGGGGCGCCTGGGTGGCTCAGTGGGTTAAGCCGCTGCCTTCGGCTCAGGTCATGATCTCAGGGTCCTGGGATCGAGTCCCGCATCGGGCTCTCTGCTCAGCAGGGCGCCTGCTTCCCTCTCTCTCTCTCTCTCTCTCTGCCTGCCTCTCCGTCTTCTTGTGATCTCTCTCTGTCAAATAAATAAATAAAATCTTAAAAAAAAAAAGAAGTTACTTTTGAATAATGTTGTTTCTTTATTATAAAACAAATGATTTGTTATACATTGCTAATTTTTATTTTTCAGATAAAGGATTATTCTGTTTTTAATGTTTGTAACTTTAATGCCTAGTACAGTATCCTGAATATAAAGGAAGCTTCATAAATGTTTACTGATTAAATGAGTGGAGTCCAGTGAAACATAAAAGTTGCATTTTTCATTATTATCAGTTTACAAATCTTTTTATGATGGTGCATCTTATTCAGATATGGTTGTTGTCCTCAAGGGGCTCACAATAATCTATTATTTGTGTAAAACTGTTTTCTTCTCCTTAATAAATAATTTCTCAAGGAACTTAGAGTTTATTGATACTTTGAGAACTCTTTAATTTTGGTTAGAATATTATTTTTGAAATAATAGTTTTGCTAATAATTTTTCTCTTGGGGTATTTGTTCTGTGATTTTTATAATTTTAAAAGCCAGAGAAGACTTGGCTTCAAATGATAATTTTACAAAATTAAGACTGTGGAAAACACCTATTCATCTGTTTGTTTATCTCCATTTTTGTCTTATTCATTTAATTTTGTAAATAAATATTCATCATCTTGTTTTTATGTAGTCCATCTCTATAATTGCCATCTGAGATTTTAACTTAGGCCTTGCAGATTCCCTTATATAAAAATCTATGTTACTGTTAGTAGAATCAGTAACAATTTTACTCAAATGTTCTTTTCTTCCTCTTTCTTTCTCTCTTTCTTTCTTTCTTTCTTTCCTTTCTTTCTTTTGATATTATTCACTTACTTATTTTAGAAAGAGACATTCTGTGCAGGGTCAGAGGGGGAGGGAAACAGACTCTTGAGCAACTGGTGCTAAGCAGAGCAAGACCTCATGACCCTGAGATCATGATCTGAGCCGAAACCAAGAGTTGGTGCTTATGGGCCTGAGCCACCCAGGTGTCCCCCAAGGGTTATTTGCTTTTCAGGCATAATTTGAAAAAGTTTAATTACTTAGTGTTCAAACCTATGTCATTAGACTACATAATCTTGAGGTAGATAAGGAAACATATGGGAAGACAACATTGTTAAAAAAACAAAACAAAACTATGCAGCCATCAAAAGAAATGAAATCTTGCCATTTGCGACGACGTGGATGGAACTAGAGGGCATCATGCTTAGCGAAATAAGTCAATCGGAGAAAGACAACTATCATATGATCTCCCTGATATGAGGGAGAGGAGATGCAACATGGGGGGTTAAGGGGGTAGGAAAAGAGTAAATGAAACAAGATGGGATTGGGAGGGAGACAAACCATAAGTGACTCTTAATCTCACAAAACAAACTGAGGGTTGATGGGGGGGTGTTGGGAGAGGGGGTTGGGATTATGGACATTGGGGAGGGTATGTGCTATGGTGAGTGCTATGAAGTGTGTAAACCTGGCAATTCACAGACCTGTACCCCTGGGGATAAAAATATATTATATGTTCATAAAAAATAAAATTAAAAAAACAAACAAACAAAACAAAACAAAACCTGTAACTTTAACTTTGGTTCCTCCTATTTAAAGAGGCATTTGTGGGGCACCTGGGTGGCGCAGTGGGTTAAGCTTCTGACTCTTGGTTTCTGATCAGGTTTGATCTCAGGGTCGTGAAATCCATCCAAGTAGTCTCTGCATTCAGTGCAGAGGCTGCTTGGGTTTCTCTCTCCCTCTGTCCCTACCCACCCCTTCCTCTCTCTCTCTCTGTGGGATAAATAAATAAACCCTATTAAAAAAAGAGGTATTGGTAATAGGGAAAAAATATTTCATTTTGCTACTAAATTAATATTTTCCCTTTTATACTTTTCTTGATATTAACAAATGATGATCTGGACTTTACTCATGAAAATGACTTTATTTGATGTAGTTTTGGTATTTTGATGATGTCAGATTTGTACACTGATGTGACATTTAAACAAACTGAATTTGACTTTGTAGATTTGGATAACATTTTATTCTAAGATGTTCATTTAATTGTCTTCAGCTCTATCACTGTATTTTCTGTAGATGTATATAGTCTCAAAATACCTTTAAAACCATATTTCAACCTGATTTGAAAGTCCAGACTTTGTTTAATATTTTTAAATCATGTCCATATATGATTATTTTTAAAAAATATGTAGGTGACTGACTATCTCTTCTGATTTTAAAATTTAATATATTTTATTTTTAAAAAAAATTTTTAAAGATTTTATTTATTCATTTGACACAGAGAGAGAGAGAGAGGGAGAGCAGGCACGAGTAAGGAGAGCTGCAGACAGAGGGAAAGGGAGAAGCAGATTCCCCACAGAGCAGGGAAACTGATTTGGGGCTTGATCCCAGGACCCTAGGATAATGACCTGAGCCAAAGGCAGACATCTAACCAACTGAGCCACCCAAGCACCCCTAAAATTTAACATATTTTAATATTTTAATATGAGTGTCATGTTATCTAGTCAGGCAAGTAATATTCATGAATATAATCCTTTTATTTGTAAATATTTCAGTAAAGTTAAACTTATATGTATAAAACTCTGAGGTTGACACAAATTTTTCATTGGTATGTGTATCATTTATCATTAGAAAATATAAAATAGTAAAATAATATGAAATATTTGAAATATTCTAAGAAAGTTATCACCTTAGTGTTTGTAAATAGTCTTATAATACTTAAGGAATAATAGTTGTGATATACTGGGGCAGCTAGAAGCTATGTCTAGACTTCTTTTCAAGTTACCATTGATTCGTACACAGTGGAAAATAACAAACTAGGTGCCAAATATGATCCATGTGAAAATACTTTCCCCTAGGGAAGTATTTTTCTCTCTTCAAGAGGAGCAGTAAAGATCTTGATCTGGTGGTCTGAGCTATGTCTTCTTTTTTAAAGATAGTTTAAAAGTCATTTGCTTTGGTATGAGAGTGAATTATGTGGTACTAAGTACTGCAGTAGCACCATTAAACATTATGTCATCAATCTTTTTAGGATATGGAAAGGTCAGTGTCCAAAAGGCCATTTTTTAATTCCTATTTTAACTCCAAGCTGAAGGCAGTTTTCATTGTGTGCCTTTTTTTCTACAACTGACATAATCCACCAAAAAATAAAAGGCTCTCAGTACTACCCATGCATATCCAGCCAAAATCCAACATTATCGAGATTGCCTTTAAAATACAGGCAGAGCTTTTTTTAAAAATGTAGACAAATAGATGAAGCTGTTTCCAAAATTAGAATAATAACATTAATTACTACTAATATTAGTTGATAAGATATAGCCACAGTATTAAAATGTTCTGGAATTCCTTGGATCTGTAACTAGCAGAAATATATCACGCAGTTACTTGTTCAAAATACTTAATCTCTCTAACCTGTAATTTTAGGAATAAACATGACATTGAATTTTGTATTATTTTGCAAAAATTACATTTGTGTTTGTTTGTTTGCCAAGATACTTTTCAAGACAATCGAGGAGGGAAAAAAGAAAAAAAGTAGAAGTAATTTCTCTTTAGTTCTAAGTCAGTATTCGAACTGAAAAATAGAATTTTCTGCTTTGAGTATTATCCTTAAAAATAGACTATATTTAAAAGCAACCTGATAGAATTGATCTTCATTCTTCCTATATTTCTTTGATCACTTAAAGAAGCCATGTCACAAAAGAGATATGCCTGGTGTTTTGTTATTTTCCATGTGTGTTTGTGAGTGAGGTTTTCAATTCTATTTTCATGTTTTGATATAATTATCTGACTGATTTTTTTTTTAAATACTGTCAAACCTACAAAGTAAAAGAAAAGACAAGAAACAGTAGTTAACATAGATTTTTGAATACCTTTTGTGTACTTTAGCTTTTTAAAAACAACTGTTTCTAAAAACTCTGAATTGTAAATTGACATTTTAATACATGATCATAGGAGCATTTCTTCTTCTGAAAATGACAGGGTTAGAATATATGATTTAAATATAACATTAAGGATGTCAGAAGTAGCAATGCCTTAAAAATTCTAAGGTATTTAACAAATGCAGAAGTGTTTAAAGAAATGAGCGGGTGATTGTGAAATCTAAGAACTTAAAAAGAAAGCAACTCCATACAATCAAGATTAATTTATAAACTGTCCTGAAGCTTATTCCTATCTATTAAATTTATCATTTTTCCCTGCTTAAAGTTCTTGTCTTTTCTCTAAATACCTGTGGGCTTCTTGGCTCTTACATATGCCTTCTTTGTTTAAGCCAGCTACTGGGGAATTGTTTGACCCCAGTTTAATTTAGATAATAATTTTATAGACTCCTTTCCTCTTAGGTTGAACAACTTTAGGTCAGAGGAATTTAGTGACCAGTAGATTTATGATATCTGTTTTGAAATGAGAGGTTTTAAAAATATTTTAATATTCTAATAATGTTATAATTTTATCTTACATACTTCACTATCAAGTTTTTTTTTAATAATGTCTGCTAACAGACATTATTTGATGGTTTTAATTTTTTAAAAAAGGAAAAACTGTCACTTTAACATTATTAGTCATTATATACTTTAGGAGACTGAAAATTCTGAAGTATTTCAGTCTTAAGATGGACATAGTTTAATAATCTTGGTGATAAATTGGGAGAGGAGTGTCTATCATTACTGCTGGATTTAACCAAAAGCTTAATTAAAATAGATTTTAATCAGATAGCAAATTTAAAGATTTTTAAATGCAGACCTTTACAATTAAGGGTAGAAGTGTCCTTGAAATCAGTAGAAATACGTGACAGAAGATTGAAACACATATAGTTGAGCTAAGGTTGCTAGATAGATAGCACCTTTCCTGAAGGTCAATACATATTTGAGTGATTTCTGCTGTTTTGCTCTAACAAGCAAACCTTTTATTAATAGTACATCTGAATAAGAGTTTCTTTAGGGAACATAGCAAATAGTATAACCCACTTATTTATTTTAAAATATATTTGTTGAGCCTCTGATCTTTCAAGTACTGTTCTAAAGTATTTGGATAAACATAAAAAAGCAAAGACTAGTGATGAGAGAGGAATGAATAGACAGAGTACAGAGGATATTTAGGGGAGTAAAAAATACTCTTATGAAACTATAATGGTGGACACGTGTCATTATTTTGGATATCTGGACCCATAAAATGTACAACACAATGAGTGATTCTTAATGTGAATTGTGGTCTTCAGGTGATAATGATATGTCAGTGTAGGTTTATTTTTTGTAATGAAAGTGGGAGCTAGAGAGGAATAAAGGATAAACCCATGGCTCTTAGCCTGTACAGATGAAACAGATATGGGGAATGTTGCAGTAGCAGGTTTTAAAGGTAAAACAAGTGTTCAGTTAGATATATAAGTTAATATTTCAAAAGAATATTTTAGGCCTAATGAGGTGGTCGATATATAGATAGGATTTTAAATCATGAGCCTGAATGAGATCACCAAGAGTGTGACTGAGGATAAGGAAGAGAAGAGGAGCAAGGATACTGTTCTAGGGCATTCCAACATGAAGAAGCCTGGGGAGAAAGGAAAAAGCTGCAAACGAGGCCGAGAAGAAGTAACCAAAGAGTTAAGAGGAAAATTAAACCTGCCCATAGGTCACTTAGAAAGGAGAATTGACAGTCAAACATGGGATTCACAGAAAGGAAGTTAACGTTGACCTTAGCATGAGCAGGAGTCAGAGAATAGTGAAGACGAAAACCTAATTGGAATGGTTTTGATAGAGACTAGGCGATGGAGATGAAGGAGTGCACTTGTGATGAGCTCTGGGTGCCGTATGGAAATGTTGAATCACTATGATGTTCACCTGAAACTAATATTACACTGTATGTTAAGTAACTGGAATTTAAATAAAAACTTTAAAAAATCAGGGTAGGGGGGAAGTTCTGCCATTTGTGACAACATGGATGAACTAAAGTGAATTAAGTCAGACAGAGAAACACAAATACTATATGTTCTCACTTACAAAAAAAGAGATCAAAATTCATGGTTAGCAGAGGTAGGTGGTGGCGGGTGGGGTTTTTGGATGAAGGTGATCAAAATGTACAAACTTTTTGTTATGAAATAAATAAGCACTGGGGATATAATGTACAACACGATGACTATAGTTAATACTGCTCTATGGTATCTTCACAGTTGCAGAGAGAGTAGATCCTAAAAGCTCTCATTACGAGGAAAAACTATTTTTCTGTCTCTTTTTTTTTCTTTATGTATTTATATGAGATGATGGATATCAACCAAACTTACTATCATAATTGTTTTGCTACAATACAGGTTAGTCATTATGCTATATACCTTAAACTTATACAGTGTTCTAGGTCAATTATATCTTAAAACTGAAAGAAGGAAAAAAAGAGAATGGAAAAAATGGAAAGGATCACCTGGGTGGTCCAGTCGGGTAAGCCTCCAGCTCTTGATTTTGGCTCAGGTCATGATTTCAGGGTTGTAAGATCAAGCCCCACATCAGACTCCACAATGGGCATAGAGCCTGCTTCTGATTCTCTTTGTCCCTCAGCCATTTCCCCCAACCCAAACCCTGACCTCCCCCTCTTTAAAAAAAAAAAAAAAGGTAAAAAAGATAAAATGGGGGCGCCTGGGTGGCTCAGTGGGTTGAGCCGCTGCCTTCGGCTCAGGTCATGATCTCAGGGTCCTGGGATTGAGTCCCGCGTCAGGCTCTCTGCTCAGCAGGGAGCCTGCTTCCCTTCCTCTCTCTCTCTCTCTGCCTGCCTCTCTGCCTACTTGTAATCTCTGTCTGTCAAATAAATAAATAAAATCTTTAAAAAAAAAAAAAAAGATAAAATGGGGAAATCATGTATAGCCAGCTCTTCGTTTAAGTAACTTTTCTTCTGAAGAGAATGAAAAGATAAAATAGTTCAGTTTTAGTGTCCACAACACAACTTTTTTTTTTCAAATTTTCTCTGATGATTTACACTCCCTTTAGCAGTATGTGAGCATTCTCCCTGATCATTACCGTTATCAGTAGCTAGTATTATTTATCTCCTAATGTTTTACTAATTGCTGTGTGTGAAAAGTTATATCCCATTATGATCTTAATTTTCACTTTCCTGATTACAAGTCAAATTTGGCTTCTCTTTGTATTTTCATAGGGTGTTTTTATCTATCTTGAAATATGTATTTGGAATATCCATTTATATTTATCTTGATGTAACTGTTTTGACATTTAATCTTCATTCTTAATTTCTTTTTTGTTTTTTGATTTTCCTTTTAGGTAGTCTACCCCAATATCCCTTTGATATATTCTTCCTTTGTTCTTTGACTTGAGAGATGCCCTCTAGTTTACTTCTTGCTTGTTTTGGGTAGCTAAGATTTGAAGTACACATCCTTCTACTCAATTTGGTTTACTATAGAGGAGATAAAACAAGTTTTGTAAGACAATAAATAATACGTATTTGTTATCAACATAATAAAATACAATTATGGATCCTGCTAGCTATTTTGGTCTCTTTTTTTTACAGATGAGGAAGTTGAGACTTAGTGAGTTGAGTAGCTCTATCAAATTACACAACTAGTAAGTATTAAAGCTAAGAATTAAACCCAGAAATTATCTTATTCCAAGCCCAATGCATGTTCTGGCAAACCATACTAAGAGTTATGGTGAGAACAGAGGTATGTGGGACTCTAAAAGATTTTGTTCTGCATATTCCTGGAAATTATTTTAGTATTAATGTAAAATTACATCACAATCTTTTGTTTTGTCTAAAGCTTAAGTCTTCTCTGCCCCAGACAGCAGTCGGATACAGCCTTCACTGATGGTAGAAAATTTTTCCAGTTAAACACAAAGATTCATTGACTGGGCTATTTCCCCAACTGTTGCAGGCCTTGTCCCTTCCCTGGACTGTGTAAACACTGTATCTTAGTGTAACTTACATAAATTTAGTGTGTCACAACTTCAGTACTATAGTAGTATCTGACACACAAACAGATGTCTCTCCCAAGGAGCTGTTCCAGAGGGTGGGTTTGCCTAATCCAGTACCAGATCTTGATTATAGTTGTCAAATCCTCAGTTTTATTATCTACAAATCAAGGAACACAGGAAACCTTTTGGATAAAGCTGATGTGGTGATTTAAAAAAATAGTAATGTAAAACATCTAAGTATACAATCTGCACATAAAAATAAATGTGAAGTACTTTACCTAAAAGACAGCTAAATCACATGCTAGAAATTTTTAATTTTTAAATAAAGAACTATATAATATTAACTTCCAGATGTGCTTTCCTAACCTTTTAGGAAGCTGTGGAAAGTAAAACAGTCCATTTCAGAAAGGCATGCCAGTGATATTCACAAAATATGAGGGGAGGAGTACTATTAAACTAATGGTATAGTATCTGTGATTTCATGATTGTAAAAAGAATTACAAAAAGGTGTTAAACCATCACTGAAGTGAGAAAATTGTGTATAGCATTTCCAGGCTTAATATGTGGTACATAGCTAGAGAAATAATCCTTTAACTGGGGGGCATTCTGTAAGCATTTTTAGCTCCATGGTTTTGCCCATCACACTGCTGACTCAGACAGGTAGGACTCACTTGGACCATGTGTCTAACTTTAGTAGTAACTGAGAAGGTTCTTTAGTGTGGGGCTTCCTGCAGCATTTGTTGAGAATAGCACTGTGATGAGAAATGATAGATAGATAGATACATAGATACATAGATAGATATGGTTAGATACATTCCAGACTGCTTTGTTTCCATACCATCAGTATTTTTCTGCAAGCGGTTTTATTCTCTGTAACCTGAACTTATGACCAGGAGACTGTCCAAGACACTTGGTGACCAAGAAACTCTTTCTGCTTGGAGTCTGAGCTGAAAATAGGTTTCTGTGTTTCCTCAGCATCATGCATTTACTGTGTAACATTAAACTCATCCCTGAACACATTATTGTTTAATTACTTACCGTCTAATACCATATCATACTGGTTATATAAGAACTTGAGAGGCATGCTATTAACATCACCCTTGAGGTTATGTGGAGTTCACAGCTGTTAGAAAAGTTTGCTGTGGTTGGACCTGGCCTCTCCCCTTTATTCTCACTGACATCTTATGTGAAGTGCTATTGTCCTTGTACAGTTCATAGTGCTGTTGTACTTCTTGGTCCCTGGGAACCAAGAATGGATTTTATTATCGGGAAGGAGAAAGAAAAAACTCTTTCATTTTTCCCTTAAAAATTAGGTATGGGGGCACCTGGGTGCTTCAGTGGGTTAAGCCACTGCCTTCGGCTCAGGTCATGATCCTGCAGTCCCAGGATCGGGTGTTGCACCAGGCTCCTGGCTCAGCAGGGAATCTGCTTCTCCCTCTGAATCTCTCCGGCTCTTGCTCTCTCTCACTCTCTCTTTCTCTCTCAAGTATGTAAATAAATAAAATCTTTCAAAACTTAGGTATGGGAGGAGAAATCATTGGTAGTGAACTGTAGAGCCTTATGATTCTTGGAGATATGGTCTAAAAATGCAACTGTTTGAAAACAGGAGTGCATATTAGTGCTACTGTAGAATTATAGAACACAGAGATATGCAACATATTTGTATATGTACCATTCCTCCTTCTGCCTTTGCATAATGGGGAGTAATTGAGGAGAATGTGGATAGAGAGGAAGTTCTTACATTTGGATTTCTTTCTAGTGGGAATACTAAGCTAGGTATGTAGAGATAATACTAATCTATGGTCTGTAAAGCAAAAAAAAAAAAAAGAAAAAAAAAAAAAAGTCCTGAAAAGTTAAAACTCAACCCACCAGAAATTCACCATAACATTAACACTTTACATTTACATTGTTACTATTCTACAGTTACCTCTTGTTTGATTTTTTTACCTAGAACTTTAATTTTTGTTTTTAACTTTTGATTCCAAATGAAGTCTGTCTTAAGTATTTCAGTGCCTCTGCTTAACTGATTAAAATAATTTATACTTGAGGGCGCCTGGGTGGCTCAGTGGGTTAAGCCACTGCCTTCGGCTCAGGTCATGATCTCAGGATCCTGGGATCGAGTCCCGCATCGGGCTCTCTGCTCAGCAGGGAGCCTGCTTCCCTCTCTCTCTCTCTCTCTCTCTCTGCCTGCCTCTCCGTCTACTTGTGATCTCTCTCTGTCAAATAAATAAATAAAATCTTAAAAAAAAATAAAAAAAAAATTTAAAAAATTAAAAAAATTTAAAAAAATAAAATAATTTATACTTGAAGTATGAATTTTGGGCCACTCAAGGCCACTTATCAATTATTAATGAAATACGTTTAGTTGTAGGGTATGTGTTGTATGAGCATTTGAGCCAAAGCTTCGCTTTTTATTATTTCTTGATCATTCTGGAGCGTCATCTCCAATTACATCCACGTTTTGCTGCTTTTCTGTGGTGAAAATCTTATGCATGAAAGGATAAAAACCAAACAAACCCGTTAGTTCAAGTCTCAATTAAAATATTGCAAAGTAAAGACAACTTTAAAGTATGTGTTTTGCAGAGAGCAAGGCATTTAAAAATATTAAATGCAAAATGGAGCAGATAACTTGAAGTTCAGTTGGTTATTGTTCAAATTCTTAGAAGGTGGTGGGAGGCTTACCTTTTGAAGCTACAGATTAAGATATGGGGTCAGCAAGACTGGGGTAGTAATTTAGCAGACTGTTTGAAAAGCTCCAGTTTAGTAAGAGGGGTAAGGAGGAACAATAGGGGGCTGAGGTCTTGCAAGCCTGGGAAAAAAACTTTTCTTCAAACATGAAACATATGCAATTCATTTATATATTTGTATATATAAAATCTCCAGTCCATGAAAAGAAAGATTGGAGTTGGATAGCGAAGTACCAAGGAATCTCTTTGTAAATAGCTTGCAGATTTGGATAGGTGTAGTGTTTTCTCACCTATAATCATTAAATATCTTGAATTATTTATTTTCATTGACAGTGAACCTAGTTGGCTCTGAAAACAGTCAAACATTACCAAAGAAAACATTTTGGCCTCAAGGTCAATTAGATGCTTTCCCAGAAGTAGTCTGATGAGTAAAAGGAGGAAAAGAAAAAGAAAGAAAGAAAGAAAGGAAGAAAGAAAGAAAGAAAGAAAGGAAGAAAGAAAGAAAGAAAGAAAGAAAAAGATTTAAAAAAGGGGGGGGAGGGGTGGGAGAAATAGAGTCTTCTATATTTTGATATTCTGATGTTCCGGTATATCCAGATATATAAATATGGAACTAACTCTAATCACCTATATTTGTTTCAAAGCACTTAAGGTGAAATGATTGAGTCTAATACAGCAATTTATGTCAAAAGTGCCACACTTAACAGAATTCCTCTTGCCTTTTTTTTTTTTTTTTTAACCGTTATTTTGATGCAGAAGGCAAGCTGCTTTCTTGAATTTAGCTTTCAAAAGTCCTGGTTCAAAGAAGAGATACTGCAATTAGGAAATTTTAAATATATATATATATATATATATTTATTTTGAAAACATCCTTATTATTAAGTTTTGCTTCAGAATCACTTATTTGAGACACATTTCTTCCTATATTTTAAGATTTTCAACTTAAATATTTGATATTTCAAGTTAGATAGCTTGATTACAGACATACTGCCACATTCATGTGAAAATAAATCATATATCTAAGATCTTGCTTAATATCTATAAACTGTGTTTAATATTATACAGCATTCAGTGACAATTGTGCCTGATGAGCTATTAAGAATGCATGAATCAAATAAGTGTATATCAAGAAGTAATGAAAAGAAAATGACAGGGCAAACATGTCAACATTGCTAAATATGGCTCTAGGATTGAATGCTGCTGGTATTAAAGTGAATCAGGACTTTTCCTTACGATGTCTTCCCAGTATTATTATGAATTTACAGGAATTAAAAGGACCACTGCCAGAAACATGGGATTAAGTTGCATATATATGTTCCCCAAGAGACTCTTATAACTGATTTTCAAGAAAAACAGACTGACTTTGAAAGATGGGTAAGTTTTCAGAGCCTTCCCTCTTAAAATTGGCATTCATTAGAAAACTCTCTGAGGAATCTTCCTTAATAAACCCAGATCCTTTGGCTGCTTTATATGATGTTGCAGTACTCACTGTTGATTTGTTAGTAAGTACGTGGAATTACTGTTCGCACTCAATAAATACAGGACTGCAAACCAGGCATTTTCGTCACTTGCACTTGATCTGCAACGAGGGTGTATAGAGTTACCGAGTCAGCAAAGAGCACTAGACACTTCATATGCAATTTGCATATCCATGAATTGAGATAGAATTTTAAATGTTTATTTTTAAAGTTACATATAAATGTGTTAGTTCTCTAGGCCTGCTATTATGAAATATACACTGAATAACTTAAACAATAGAAATTTATTTTTTCACTGTTCTGGAGACTGTAAGTTCAAAATAAATGTCAGTTTGGTAGTGTCTGAGGCCTCTCTCCTTGGCTTGCAGGGACCACCTTCTTGCTGTATCCTCAAAGGTTTGGTTTAGTTTGGTTTTCCCTCTGTTTGTTTGAATCACTGATTTCTTTGGGTATGTCCAAATTTCCTCTTTGTATAATGACCACTAGTTAGATTAGAGTAGGGTTGACCCTAATGGGCCATTTTAACTTAATCGCCTCTTTAAAGGCCCTATTTTCAAGTACAGTCACGGTATGAGTTACAAGTTAAGCCTTCAACATGGATGTGAATGGGGCAGGGGCGGGGGGGGCACATTTCTGCACAAGTATCACTTTCTCAAGGAACATGTTTCCCAACAGACTAGGTCTAATTCTTCTATTATATGCTTTTACATAACCTCTAATTCTCCAAATCATTTAGCACAAATTTAAATAAAATTGTACACTTAGCTTTTTAATGCCTATTATGCTTAAACAACTATACTTTCATTTTATTCCTAGCCCCTCACATAAACCTTGCGCCTAGTAAGAGTTCAGTAAACATCAGTTAAATGCACAAATTCTACTTACCATAAGTAATTTTCATTTGCAAAGTATTTTTAATAATCCTTCATCATATACCATGTCATTTGGTCTTCAAACAAGACAGAGTAGGTAATACCATTACCTCATTTTAAAGAATGAAAAAGAACATTCAGTAACTTAACTAGAGTATGCCAGTTAGGGATATTTGAACTGGAGTCTCTGATCCCAAATACTGTATCTTTTTTCTAAAACGGGATTCAAAAACTCTAAAGTTGTGATAACTAAGGAGAAGACATAGTAAAGGAAATGTCAGCAACAAAGACAGAAAAAAAATGGACATAAAATAGATTAATTTTAAAAAAGGAAAAAAGAAACAAGATCCCATACCTAGCAAAGTAACCCAAAGAAGCACCTGTGGGATGCGTATTAAAAATATTAGCGCAGGGGCTTCTGGGTGGTTCAGTGGGTTAAGCCTCTGCCTTCAGCTCAGGTCATGATCTCAGGGTCCTGGGATCGAGCCCCGCGTCGGGCTCTCTGCTCAGTGGGGAACCTGCTTCCCCCTCTCTCTGCCTGTCTCTCTGCCGACTTGTGATCTCTGTCAAATAAAATAAATAAATAAATAAATAAATAGAGAGAGAGAGAGAGAGAGAGAGATAAATAAATAGATAAAATCTTTAAAAAAATATTAGCGCAAAGTTTTAATGGAATCAGTGTCGTGGATTTATACAACATGCTCAAATAATCAGGTAAGCCGATGGGAAATGCAATAGCACGTGTATCAGTGTGGAGCACACGTCATTCAGGAGACAGATATGGCTGAGAATAACAATGATTTTTATATTGCTACTGTTCATGTTCTATTATAACTAGCATCAAAATCACTTGAAACTTGTAGGCATTCAAAAACAAAGTTATGAGGTGAAATGGGAAGACTGTCACTTTCAACATGTAACTGGGAGGGAAAGACGTCAAGAGATGCATGAAGCTAGATCAACGATTTCTGGTATGCTGGGCTGTCAGGATTCAGCCATGATGTTTAGGTCACTTTCCGACAGACTTAGACAAAAATTGTTTCCCGTATAAAGCATATAGGGTTAAAATTCTGAGTTAAAGGCTTAAGAGACAGAGCAATGATTTACGTGTGAGTACGGGTCCTAATTTCATTAACTGCAACCTTGTTTGATTATTTATACTCTCTTAGATTTGATTTTCTTATCTGGAAATATAGTGGTAACCATAGTATGTACCTTGAACAGTGGTTGAATTGGTTAAGATATATAATGAATATCAAATTCCTAGCTGTCACTGGGTTCACTGAGTATTACTACATAAAAGGGAAAATAAACACAAGCATTTTTCTCCTAATACATTACCCGTAGATGTAGAAGGCTGCTTAAATTCACGCATAACATTGTTACTAAGAAATGCTGTGCCAGGGGCACCTGGGTGGCTCAGTGGATTAAGCCGCTGCCTTCGGCTCAGGTCATGATCTCGGGGTCCTGGGATCGAGTCCCACATCGGGCTCTCTGCTCAGCAGGATGCCTGCTTCCCTCTCTCTCTCTCTCTCTCTGCCTGCCTCTCCGTCTACTTGTGATCTCTCTCTGTCAAATAAATAAATAAAATCTTTAAAAAAAAAAAAAAGAAAAAGAAATGCTGTGCCATGTGGCCTAAGAGGAGTCCCTGAGAAATGCACACAGCACACAGTCTTATTGTACTGTTAGAAGTGTTTCCCAAAGAATCGTATCTTTGTCAATCATTTATCTTGCAGATAATGTCTGGTCTTATAATGCGTCCTGTTTTAAGTGTTTAACATAAGTTCATAATATTATGGTAGGTTTATTGCATATTAACCATATGGGTGAAATGTTGTTATTTCTTAATGCAAGTGAATGATTTGTGCAATAATCTCTGAGCACAAGTGTTTTGTTTCTTTCTTCAGTTCTTGAAATCCCACTTCCCCTGAGGTGATCATCGTTCATTTGGAGTATACCTTTTCTTGTTTTAAAAATTGCATATAAACATTTAAGACCATTATTTCAGCATATAGATTCTTTTTCTTTTACAACATGTATTACTGTTTTCAAATCAGTTTCTTCACTTAAGCTCCATACCTTGACCATATTTACATGTCAGTATTTATTTGTAAAATAATATCTTGAAAAAAAAGTAATATTAGCACATGGTAAATTCAATGTACTGATAATATAGGCTAACATATAGTGTTTAAACAGATGCCAAGCACTTTTCTGGTGCCTTATATATAATTCATATAATCCTCATAATAACCCCAAAAGGTAGACTTTTTATTCCTCATTTTATAGATCAGGGAACTGAGGCCAAAGGAAATTAATAACTGCCCCTAGGTTACACAGGTAGTAAAGAACGTAGCTAAGATTTAAGCCTGAGCAGTCTGTCTCTACTGCCCGTGGCCAGCCAGGTATACAATAAAAACATTTTGTCCCTTTTAATACTGATATATATTTTCAAATATGTATCCATATGAATACCTATTTGAATTTATATATTTTAATTTACTGGCTTTTATGTGTCAGATGTGCTAGTGTTTTCATTACATTTTTTTTTTTTTTTTGCCTTTCCCCAAGGTTACAATTCTCCTGTTTTTCTTCTAGTCATTTTACAGTTGTGCTTTGAAAAAAAATAGATTTTATTTTTTAAAGTAGTTGTAAGTTCACAGCAAAACTGAGAAGAAAATGGAGTTCTCATATACCTTCCCCGCCAACCAGAGATACAACCTCCTCCACTAAATCAACATGCCCTGCCAGAGTGGTATGTTTGTTACAATTGATGAACCTATACTGACACATCGTTATCATTTCAAATTCCGTATTTTACATTGAGTTTTACCCTTGGCGTTTTACATTGTAGGAGTTTTCACAAAAGTATAGTTGCATATGTTCATTATCTAGTGTCTTACAAAATAGTTTCACTGTCCTAAAATTGCTTTTTGTTCTGCTTCTTTATATGTTTTTTGTTTTGCCCCAACCCTGAGTAGTTGTGTTTTTTTATATTAAAATCTTTACTCTATTTGGGATATGTCGTAATTTCTGTTGTTGCCAGAGAATCCAATGATATTCCTTTAGGTGAAGAATCCATTGTACATTTGTTATGTAATTATTCCTATATACACTGCATTGGAAAGCTGTAATTTTTCATATACATTAAGTTTTCAATATATGCTTGGCTCTACTTGTGGGCTTCCTGTTCTCTTTCCTACCTCTATTTTTTTAATTATTCTGAGAATGCCATACTGTGTCGATTATAATAGCTTTGCAGTAAGTTTTCAAATAAAGTAGAGAAACAGCTTCCATAATATTCTCCCATTAGGAAAATAGCTTCCACATTCTTTCTCATTTGTGTTACAAAATGAACTTTAGCATTCTAAGCCCATCACATACACACATACACACACAAACTCACTGATATTTTGTTTGGAATTGATTTAAAATTAAACATCGCTTTGGAGAATTGGCATTTAATGATGTTAAATCATCCTGCTTTGATATTTTGGGTATTGTCACTGACATCAATGAGATTTAAGTGATTTTTCTTTTTTAAATACATTTATATAATAAAACACTATATGCATAGTACACTCATATGAATGCCGTGTCTTTAATTTGTATGTGTGCTTCTTTGTTTTGCATGAGTCATTGGAAAGTTAGAGATATATATTATGTCATCTGAAAAACGAACAATACTTTTTAGCTCTTCTTTTTCAATACTTATGTTAGCTTATTTTCTTGAATTGTTGGATTTCATTAAATTTGTTAGACTGTTAAACAATCATCAAAATCTTGGTTATGATTTTTTTGGCATTACATTTAGCATTTGGAATTTAACATGAGTTTTGTGCAGGTTTTTAAGAAATAATCACAAATAGGGGTGCCTGGCTGACTCAGTCGGTAGAGCATGTGACTCTTGATCCCTGGGTTGTAAGGTCGAACCCCACATTGGCTGTAAAGATTACTTAAAAATAAAATCTTTAAAAATAAATAAATAAAAATAAATAAGATTTAAATAAAATTAATCACATGTAAACATATTTATTAGTCTTTTTTTTTTCTAATCTATTTTAGAGTATATAGGACGCATGGGTGACTCAGTCAGTTACGTGTCCAACTCTTGATTTCAGCTCAGGTCATGATCTCAGGGTGGAGAAATTGAGCCCTGAAATCGGCTCCATACTGGTCATGGAGTCTCCCTCTCCCTCTGGGCATGGAGGCTCCCCCTCTCTCTGCCCCTCTGCCCTTGCCTCCCTGCTTGCACATGTGTGCATGCTCTCTCTTTCTAAAAAAACAAAATATGAATAGCCGCTGAGCTTTATTCAATATATACTCAAAATATTTTATGCAATTATACATTTTAATTATTTAACTTATTGCTGTAATAAAGTATATTCAGGGAATTCTTAATATTGAATAACCCTTGTATTTGTGGCTTCAGTTTCTTTGGCCATGTTGCATTATTGTAAAGCACTGCTGGAATGAATTTGTAGTATTTATTTACAATTTTTCACCTATATTTATATATGACAGCCTATTTTTTTTTCCTATTTGATGTTGTTATTAGGGCTTTGCTAGCTTTGTAAAATAATTTTGGAAACTTTCCATCTTTTGTTTTATATTTGAATAACTATCATGGGCTCACCTATTTCTTAAAAGTTAGTTAACCTTCTGTGTAACCCCTGAGAATAATTTTGAGTATGTCATCAATCTTGATAGAATTTTTCATTTTTGTTCACTCTTCCATAATTTGTAACTTCCATTTTGTTTTACTACTTATCTGTTGGTTATTAGAAGCAAATATATTAATCTCCAAGAGGTTTTTAAATTTTTTTTCATAATCAAAGAATATAACTGAAAATAAGTAATTTTTTAATATGAAGTGTATTGTGACCAAATATACAATTGTTTTTCTAAATGTTTAACAGTAATAAAAGCCATAAAATTCTATGAGTCAATATTCTGCAAACAGCAATTGAAAGCTGTTCATTATTATTAAAATTGCTAATCATGCTTTTCCTTTAAAAAGTGAAGTAATGTATTCAGGCAATAATTGTGGCTGTATCACACTCTTTTATATTTCCCGTATTTGTGAATTTTCATCTCCTATGTTTCATCATTTTATGTTTGTTATATAATGATGACTGTTTTTCTACTTTTAGAAGTATTCCTTTCATGATTGCAAGCTTCATCTTATTTGTTTATAATTTTTTGTGGACTCTGGGCTTATATACCAAGTTACCTGAACACATTATCACCATTTCCCCTCTCTTTGACACACTTTTTTTTTTTACATCCACCTGATATCATCATCATCCTTTTATTTCTCTTCTATCATTTGCATTTTTTAGGTGTGATCTTATAAATAACAAATGACTGGATTTTGTCTTTGAAACCAATTTGCATCTTTATTTTTAATAGTGGTGCTTACATTTGTATTCACTGAAAAATGATGTTTGCCCTTATTCCTTCCATCATACTTTATAAAACATTTTGCCTTTTCTTTTACTTAATTGTATTGATTTATCAAGTTTATTTTTAATTACTCTCATTATAACAGTTATATTTAAACCTGGATTTCTCTATTTGTCTATGAAAATGAAAAAAATCACTTTCCCACCACCCAGGTGTTGGAAATGCTCACTTTACTCATCAAGAAGAAACCTTTAAATGCCTTAATCCTGACTCTGTTTTCTGTTACTTCTGAGCCCTGTTAAATTATTTCAAAGTATAGGTTTCAAGTATTATTAGGTCTTCCTAGAAACTTTTATAATATGTTTACTGTGTTTTATGAATTCTTAATATTTATGTTACAGATTTCAGTCACATGCTCATCAAATTATATTTAACTGGAGATTATAGGAGTAACTGGCTGACTCAGTAAAGCATGCAAATCTTGATCTTGGGGTTGTAAGCTGAAACCCACATTGCCTACAGAGTTTCCTTCAAAATAAAATCCTTTAGGTTCACCTGGATGGCTTAGTTGGTTTCGTTTCCAACTCTTGATTTCAGCTCAGGTCTCAATCTCAGGCAGGGACATGAATCCAAGCCCTATGTTGGGATCCATGTTGGGTATAGAGTCTACTTTAAAAAATAAAAATAATAATAATAGAAAAAATAAAATATTTTAACTAGAGACTATATAAGATTTATTAATCACTACTTTAATATTCATCATCTTTCTTTATCATAATCTAATTATTTGTGCTGGAAATAGTAATGCATTAACTATCTTAAAAAGGGGATGAGGATGGTATATTTCGTGCATTCATTATATGTAAAAAATGTTTACATTTTACCCTTTCATGAAAGTGATAGCTTGGCTGCTGTGCTGAATAAGTTTCATTTTCCCTTATGAATACCTCCTATAACTTTTTATTCCTTTCTGTGCACCCTGGAAAGATGTACATCAACAGGATTTTGTTCTTTGGCTTCCTGAAGGGTTTTGCCAAGGACAGAGTAGAAGTCAGGATATTTCTTCTCTAACCTCCATCCTTGTTGGGGTAATTTTGATCTGGCTAAGTCTTTTAACTGAAGATTATAGTGTCTATCATGAGGCCCTCATCCCACAGCCCTGTCTTTTTGGCTAAGAATTACTCTCTCCCATTGGTCCTTCAGATCTGTGAGATAACCATACTCTAGGTACTAAACCATTTTTGTAATTTTTCTTACCTTCTGCCCACACTTTTAAAAGTAGTCCCTTCATTAAAACTTGTACCATTTGGCTATATCATTTGATTCTTGCTTAGACCCTGAGTGATATAGCTGTGTATAGGATTCTTCTTATTGACCTAGCTCTTGGTGTCTGCTGGTAGATTATTTTTTTTAAGATTTTATTTATTTATTTGACAGAGATCACAAGTACACAGAGAGGCAGGCGGGGGTGGGGAAAGCAGGCTCCCTGCTGAGCAGAGAGCCTGATGCGGGGCTCGATCCCAGGACCCAGAGATCATGACCTGAGCCAAAGGCAGAGGCTTAACCACTGAGCCACCCGTGCCCTGCTGGTGGATTATTAAACAAGAGAAAATAGAGATGGACTGAGCATAGTGAATAGACTCCCAAGCTCTCAGGAACCCTTGTGTTGAAGTATAGAGGAGAAGGAAGACAAGTAGTGTTCTGATTTCTCTAGGTCAAGGTATGGAGGGGTAGCTTCAGCCTGGCACCATAATTCCTCTTTGGTGTTACAGAAGCAGACTAGGAGAGTAATCACCCATGTGTTAAGGGCATTCATTCAAGTTGTACATCTAGTTGTTTGTCATTCCTCTTCACAACCATGATACTGAAGGTCTTCAGTTTGGGCCCTGCTGGAGTTGCGACACTCCTCATAGTGTTTCTTGTAGTGCCTGGTTCCACACGCTCTTCCTGAAACCTTTAAATCTCTATTGTATCTAAAATCTTTTCCAGATCTCTAAAAAAGTCCATGGTTAACAGAGACAGAGGGTCAGAATATGGACTCATAACCTCACAGTGAGCAATTCCCATATACATATTTGATGACAGGAAAACAAACAAACAAAAAACAAACAAACAAAAAAACTACAGTTCCCTTTTTCTCACAAGGTAAGCAGAGATCACAAGATATGATGTGTGTGGGCAAATAAAGAAAATGAATATCTTATTTGACCTATTATTTGCTTGTGGGTACATTGCCCTGTGCTGACATGTTGATGTCAGTTTTGTTTTGTTTTGTTTTGTTTTGTTTTCCCTAAGAGTGGATATCTTCCAAATAGTAGGTAACCCATATGTTATGCAAAAAATCTGTATCTCTAGTACTTCAGCTACCTCTTCATCCAGCCCCTGTTCTTCATTTCATAATAGACTTTCCTGTATCTACAACTTATTCAACTCAATGGAAAGATCTCAGACCTTTTTTTTTTTTTTTTTTTTTAACTTCCATCTGGAGCCCATTCACATGTGTTTGTATTGTTTTTAAGAGTCTGCATATCTGGGCATCCTGGATGGCTCAGTCAGTTGGGCGTCTGCCTTTCCGCTCAGGTCACAGCCCCAGAGTCCTGGGATGGAGCCCAGAATCAGGCTTCCTGCTCAGTGGAGAGTCTGCTTCTCTCTCTGCCTGCTGCTCACTCTGCTTGTGCCCTCATTCTTTCTCTCTCACTCTCACTCTATCTCAAATAAATAAATAAAATCTTTTAAAAAAGGAAGAGTCTGCATATATGAAAATAATTGCTTCTCTTCCTTCTAATGCTGAGGAATGTCCAGCACTACAATCTTGGTGTATAAGTTTCTTAGGGCTGCTGTAACAAACTGCCACAAGATGAGCAGGTTTAAACAACCAAACTTCATTATCTCATGGATCTGGAGGAAATAAATAGGAAATAAAGCATCTGCAGGGCTACACTTCTTTAGAGACAGATTTGTCTTTGCCTCTTCCAGCCCCAGGCATCCCTTCACTTGTGGGAGCGTCACTCCAATCTCTGCCTCGTCTTTCCTCGGCCGAGCTCCTTCTGTATCTGTGTCTTAACGTCGTTCTCTTCTCTCTGTATGTATTTATCTCCAAATTTCCCTCTTCTTATGAGCCTGCCATATTTGATTGGGGCCCACCTTAATGACCTCATGTTAACTTGATGATATCAGCAAAGATCTTGTTTCCAGTTAAAGTCGCAATCACAGGCGGGAGGGATTAGATCTTCAGCATATCCTTTGACAGACACAGTCCAACTCATAACATTTGGCTTTTTTCATTTCTTTGTAGACATATACTTTTATTTTGCTATTAAATATATTATTTGGGGAAATATTCCATTTATTCTATTATATAACTTTTTTCCAGAATGAGTTTTAGTTGGAGATAAACAATAATTTTTGCATAAGCCCAAAATAGTTCAAGTTCTTAGGATTAAACATTTTAGCAGATAGTAGTACCGATAATTTAAAGCTGAATGGCACATTATTTATATTATATTTTAGGAGAAAAATCTGCAAAGGATATGGTTGATGATTATCTTATAAAATACAGGATTAAATTATTAGATGATTTTATAAATGGTACCCAGTCTTACAATAATAGTAAAGTGTAAGATAGGCATTTAAATAAGTTGATTTTCTTTTGTATAAGAAATTATTTCTTTCATTAGATTTCTCCTGTATGACTGCTATAATTCTGTATTCTCTAATCATAACTAAAATGAAAATTGGGAAACTGAGACCCAAATTTCCAGGTATCATATAACTTAATTAATATATCAGGATTGTTTCATGAGTTTGCAAACTTATCTGCAGTTGGGAAATACTTATAGTTTATTCACAACTGTCCTTGTTGAAGTTGGCTTTGTAAATAGGCTGGAGCCTAAATTTAATAACTTAATTTAGTAACAATTTTAGCCTTATTGTTACTAGGGCAGCAGTTAACATCTAAGATGAAAAACTGATGGGAATAATAATTTACATTACTCAACTTTTTTTATTTGTTCTTGCCTAAACTCCATTATTAATACTAATACTGGCTAATATTTCTTCTGATTTTATTATGTACCAAAGCTTCTAAGCTTTGCATATATTAACCTTATACTCTACAGGCCTATGTGACACATATTATCACTATCTCTATTTTAGACATGATGACACTGAGAAACAGAGGTGTTAAGAAATTTGTGCATGTTTACATTGCTAATAAATACTGGATTACTGTGCTTTTAAACTATATTATCATACCTCTTTTACCATATTGCCATGTGACTTTTGATTCACATTTTTATTTCTTTGGGCCTTAACTAATTTACTTATTTAAAAAGATAAATAAAAGGAATGTATTAAATTGGCATATCTCACTCTTCTTGAGACCAAAGCATCTCTTTTAGAAGTTAAGAAGTTCTAAAAAAAAAAAATGAACTGTGGTTACTTACATTTGGGAAACTTAGACCTCCTTCTCCTATAGATTCTTAGTGCACATTAGCATCAGATCTGAAAATTTCTGTAGCAAAAATGTTCCTTTAAAGTCATTTTCACAAATTTATTTGATCAAAAAGTTTTTAAAAATTTTATTTATTTGACAGAGAGTACAAGCAGAGGGAATGGACAGGGAGCCTGTCATGGGGCTGGATCCCAGGACCCTGGGATCATGACCTGAGCCAAAGGGAGATGTTTAACCTACAGAGCCACCCAAGCATCCTTGACCAAAAAAAAAAAAAAAAAAAAAAGAAATTAAAGGAATGACATACTGCTGTATACTTGTTAGGATGGCTAAAATCCAGAACACTGACAACAGCAAGTGCTGGGGAGGCTGAGGAGGAACCCAAGTTATTATTCATTGCTGGTGGAAATGCAAAATTGTATAGCCACTTTCAGTTTGGCAGTTTCGTACAAAACTAAACATATCTTACCATTGGGCTCCTTGGTGTTTACCCAGAGGAGTTGAAGATTTTTGTCCACACAAAAACATATCCAAGATAGTTATAGCAGCTCCTATTCTTAAGGCCAAAACTTAGAAGCAACCAAGATGTCTTTTAGGAGATGAGCGGTTGAATAAAGTGTGGCACATCCAGACAATGCATGTTTTTCAGCACTAAAAAGAAAAGGGTTATCAAGCCATGAAAAGATATGGAAGAATCTTAAATGTGTATACTAAGTGAAAAAAGCCAGTCTGTAAAGGCTACATACCATGTGATTCCAACTGTATGACATTCTGGAAAATACAAAACTATGAAGACAGTAACAATAATAATTGGTTGCCAGGGTTGGGGAGAGGACTGATGAATAGGAATAGTGCAGAGGACACTTACTTAGGGCCATGAAAATACTCTTATGATACTATAATGGGAGACACATGTCATTGAACATTTGTCCAAACCCACTGAATGTACAACATCAAGAATGAACAGTAATATAAACAGTGGAATTAGGGCAATTATGATGTGTCAATATAGGTTCTTCAGTTGTAACAAATGTTTAACTCTGGTGAGGAATATTAATAATTGGGGAAGCTATCTATGCACTTGTGTGGGCAGGGATTACACAGGGAAACTCTATACCATCTGTTTAATTTTGCTGTGAACCTAAAACTGCTCTAAGAATAAAGTCTATTTTAGAAAATCAGATAAACCTTATCTTCCGCACTTGAGGGTGGTATAGAAATAACCTATTCAGAAAATATATTTTGAGACTACAACTTGGAAAGTTCTGAATTTAGATATTCTAAAGTTCTGTTAATCCCTAAAACTCCAGTTATCTGGTATTTTATTTTATTTTTATTATTTTTTCCCACTGGTATTTTATTTTGGGGGGGGTCTTTTTTTTAAAATATTTATTTATTTATTTATTTATTTATTTATTTATTTATTTGACAGAGATCACAAGTAGGCAGAGAGGCAGGCAGAGAGAGAGGAGGAAGCAGTCTCCCCGCTGAGCAGAAAGCCCGATGTGGGGCTCGATCCCAGGACCCTGGGATCATGACCTGAGCTGAAGGCAGAGGCTTTACCCCACTGAGTCACCCAGGCGTCCCAACCACTGGTATTTTAAAGAAGATAATTCCCTTATTAACAAGTTCTAGAGTTCATCCATATGTAATCTTCTTTTTTTTTTTAACTTTGTTTTATCAAGTTTTCAAATTTTCTCTTTTGTTTTCAATTCTGCCTATGATATATGGGATTCTCCTCTCCTTACACACATACACACACAAATACACACTTAAAATCAAAACAGAGTATACTCTTATCATTTTAAAGGAGTCCATTCACTCTCAATGAAACTAATGGATGATTTAAGATTCAGTCTTATGTAAAGTCTTTCATAAAAGAACTAGAAACCATTTTTTACATAAAGAATTTTTTAATATACAAACATTAGAGATCTGCTGATTATGTTGTTCTTATTAAATTATAGGATTATATTAAGTGAAGCAATGCAATAATAAAATGATTTCACCTATTACTCCAAACTCCACTTACGTGCTCTTCCTTCAAGGTCCATAATACCTTATACTGACACCTTTCTTAATGTGTATTTTATTTAATAATTGCCATTTATTTGTCCTCTTCCAGTATTAGGCTATATAACTTTCTTTACACCCACCAAGTAAGGTATCCTATTTTTAACTTATATTTAGCACTAAGCATAATGACTAAGACCTAAGAAACACAATAGCCTCTCATGTATACATATAGTTTAAGATAATAATGATTATTATTTGGATAGCATTTTATAATTTACAAAATAATTTTACTTAGGATATTTTGTTTGATCTTTCAAAAATTCTTCATTTTTTCAGATAAGAAAACAAAGACTTAAGGACCATTAAATGACTAAAATATGAGAAGTCATTCTTGAAATTGAAAGGTATAATATTTAGCTAGGAAGAGAACAAAGGCACAGTCATTTCAGAAAGTATAATAAGCATGATTTAAGGTCCATAAATGAACATAACTATGATATATGTTGTGAGATATGAGTTAAGTTTGGGTACAGTATGAAATTTCAAAGCAATGTATCAGTTGTTGATTTCTTACCTATAGAACCAATCATCTTTTATCTCATTGTTATACTGGCTCACTTTTCAGCATATACATCCAATATAGTTTTAAATTTCAGGTTACATTACCATATCCAAATATAAATAAGCACCTTAAACATTTAAGATCAGATTTACTTTCATTTAATTTGATCTCAAGAAGCCCAAATTTTGAGACAAGAAGTCATAACCAGAATGCAATATGTGAAGATTTAATACAAATAATAAAAGCTATAACATTTTTAAGAGAAAAAGAAAGTGCTGACATAAAAGATGGTCATGAGACATGGAGCAATTACTGTATATAATGTTAGACATAGTACAAAATTATTACTATATATACTACAGTTATTACATATAAGCAAAATATATATTACAATATAGTAATAGTATATATGGTAATTACTATACATACAAAATTGTATTACTAAATATATAATTACTATTAAAAAGTCTAATTACTATATATAAGAATTACTATATATACAGAAAGCTATAAATATATATATACACAAAATTTAATATATATATACAAAACCCCTAAAATTATGAATAAAAAGGAGATACTGATAAGATACATTGTAAATGAGAATACTGACAGAAGCAATGAAGCAGGAAAAGGAATCTGCATGTGGACTATGTTATTACAGCTTCAAGTTCTCTTTTAAAGATAGTTTTTCTGCCTTGTACTTTTTATCTCAATAGTTACAAATTTTGTGTGTATGTGTCCATGCATATGTGTGTATATGTTATTGTGTGGACAGCAGATTAAAAGGCTACATTAATTATTGGGGTAGGAAGACTAATGGTCCCAAATATATCCACATCTTAATCTCTAAAACCTTTGAACATATTGCCTACATGTAAAAAGACTTTGCAGACATGATTAAATTAGGGATATTGCCCAGATTACCTGGAAGGGCAGAATGCAATCACAGGGATCTTTACAAGGAAACAAAAGTGTCAGAGAAATTTGAAGATGTTGAACTGCTGGCTTTGAAGCTGAAGGAAATTGCCCTGAGCCAAGAAATGCAGGTGGTCTAAGATGAGGGGAGGCGGGGAAGAAAGGAAACAGATTTTCCTGTAGAGCATCTAGAAGGAACATAGCTCTACTAAACATTGGTTTTAGAACCGTAAGACACATTTTGGATTTCTGGCCTCTAAAACTGTAAGAGGATATACTTTTGTTGTTTTAGGTAATTAATTTTACAGCCATGTATTACAGCATCAATAGAAAACTAATATAAATATCAGATATTTTATTTGCAGCTATAAGATAGAAAGTCAATCTAGAATTTCTTATTTGGCCATATGATCCACAGAGACAATTATACTGCTTACAGACATTTTACCAGAATAATTTTAGAATATCAATAAACACTTATAAAGGATGGAGAACTTAAGAAGAGAAGTGATTTAATTGTGAAATTTAATTAAATTATTTGATGTTTCCTTTCTGGAAAAAACCTTAAAGTGAAAGAAAAATCAGACTCAATGTTTTCTTACTGCTGTACTTTTATAAAACTCACGTTTTTAAAGGATCGATGTACTCTAAGGAACTGAACTGTTAGGTTCTATCTCATGTCTGCATTACACACACTATTCTTCTGAGATGGCAGATGATAAATTAGCTATTCCAACCCAACAAAATGCACACAATGTAGTAGAGGTAAAATTTTGTAAATGATTATGAAACGGCTTTCACTGTTTCATTCCACATTGGCCAACACTTAGAAACATAACCTCAGTTAAATAGATAAAAATATTTTAAGACATTATTTTATTCCAGAATAGATAACAGAAAAAAAGTGAGTCACACAAAGGATATCCTAGTTGAGAGCATTTTGGCCAAATACATTTACAAGTCAAATAGAATGCCAAAGTGAATTTTCCTTAATTTTAGCAATATTTTGCAAATGTATCCCATGTAGTACAATTGCTGAAATAGCTTCATCATTTCAGCAAGAAAACATGCTCTGCCAAACATAAAGCATTGTTAATCTTACCCTCAAAAACATTACATTGTATTAATATTTTCTCATTCATGCCCATTTAAGATGACTATTTTGAGAGATAGCATTCATTAGTACTTAGAAATAAGAAATCTTAATTTCCATGGCTAAGACTTTGAGCCAAGATGCAAATTAAAATAAATCTTAATTGGACCTTGGAAGTGTAAGAATAATCAGGAATAAATTAGAGCTGCATAAATAATTCCAAAGTAATCTACTCTCAACAAACAATACTGCAAATTTACTATAGAGAAGTACAGAATTAAAATTTGTTGAAATATGCTCTAATCCAAATCTCGGTTTAGTGCATCCTCATATAATGCATGCGTAATTTATGACATACAATATTGAATATGCATTTAATATTTATGGGGTTCCTCTTAAATGATCTTGATTAGGTCTCTTAATTATTTCAAGAAATCCCAGAATCTTAGATCTGAAGGAAACCCCAAATTTGTCCCCTAGTCTAAATTGCAACATTCCCTTTAGCAATATTCCTGATAAATACCCATCCAGTCCGTCAGGTGCATTCATGAATAATCTCTTTTTTTAACCCCACATTGGCTAACGGTACAAAACTAGTACAAAACAAGGTACTATCTTGAACTTGCTTTTATTTAAAAAGAGAAATCAAGTGCAAGATGTGCATTTAGGTCAAATAGGAATTAGAACAGGTCACTGGAAATAATTTTCATTTAGTTAATTTTTAAAATATTTGCATTCAATAATATGCTAAATTATTCTAGAGTCCTAGAAATTTATATCAATGAAGAAGAGATGTGCATAGATATTAATAAAAAAGATGTTCATCACAGACCTTTAGCAATTAAAAATTAGAAAAACAAATATTAAAACATAGAGGATGGTTACAGAAATTAGGCCTATCTATACCTGGAAATATTATGTATATATTTTTTTAATTTTTCAGAGAATATATGATAAAATACAAGTAGTCTTATGCTAAGGCAGATTGGAAATGTTAAAAACTATTAATTCTCCATGGTGATAACATTAATAATAATGTATAATAAAAATCACATATATCATTGTGCACATGTGCCAAGACTATTTGACACAGCTGTCAATATAATGAAAGTGTCATGAAGGAAATTAAACTAGTAACAACAGAAATCATAATGGTTATTTGGGTAGTAGAATTATAGGTATTTTTTTCCTGTTCATATTTTCCTATTTTTTTCAGATTGCCTACATTAATCATTCATTAAATTTTAGGTTTTTGCTTCAATTTTTTGTTTTACCCAGGAAAGTGTCAAAAGTAAGCAAATCTGTTTTTCTAATGTGATGAAACATCACTGATAGATCTACCAGAGATACTACTCTGATATGTATTTATTTATTTGCTTTTATTTTAAATTGAAGTTAGTTAACATATAGTGTATTATTAGTTTCAGGAGTGGAAGTCAGTGATTCATCTGTTGCATATAACACCTAGTGGTCATTAATCCTTTGCTATTTAGAGAAGGACCCATGTGGCAATAATATTCTGCCCAACAAAATCATCTTAAACTAAGCCCAAGAGTAGGAGGAAGTACATCAAAATAATGTGTGTGTATTTGTGTTTTGCTTATGTTTCTACGTTGTCCTTTCACTTTCCCCTTGAAAAATCAAATATGAGCAGAAACACTTCTGTGTTGATATTTTTGTGCTCTGTCTTGCTTTATCTTATTCCTTATCATACGTTTTGTCCACTGTAATATTATAGAGTCATATCACCTCTCTGTTGGAGGTATTTTCTACCTAATCTCATTTATTTCTCCTTGTGTTTTCTTCTTCCTTGCATCTACAATGTCGTTTATGTTGTAAATCTACATTAACACTTACATCACCAGGTGTGGTGAAGAATAAATTAAATAATGCCTGTATATTCCCCTTTGACATATAGTAGCTATTCAACAAATGACAATTCTGTATCTTTTCCTTTTCAAATAGATACACACACAATATTTTATTTTATAGAAACTGAGAATTTTATTTAAAATCCCTTAACATTAAACATAATTGAGTCAGTTTTAATATGACTTCATGTTTCCTATAACTGTGAATGATTGCTTAAAATATTTCTTATCAAGTTTAATATTTATTTTAACAGCAGAAATTTGCAACTTATGTTTCTCAAATAGCTTACAGTTTTTTAAAAATTTGTTAATTCATGTTATGGTCTTCTAGTTTGATCAATTTAAGCTTTACATCTGCAAATTTAAGGAACGCTATCCTTTAAATTTATGAGTTCTATTTTTTAACTACAGTTAGGTATTTTCATTTTCATGAATCACAGCACACTAAATATTTTTAAAAATTGTGAATCTACAAATGACTTTTTACTGTCTTTCACATTGGCAGTATTATTGGTACCCCGCAGATTACGAATGTCAAAAGGGAATTGTAGATAAATAAGGCTATCTATAAATCTGATTCATAGACTTATGAATTCTTACCATGGAGCACTGGAAAGACAGTGGCAACAGTTATATTTCTGGCTAAAAGCTTATGTTTAGATAGTTTCATATTGTAAGTTTCTCTGGGGGCAGAAGTCAATATTTAGAATAAATTAAGGTGCATTTAGTTACTTAACCAGAAGTATCTATCTTTTTGCATGTACTCACATGCCCCTGAAAACATTGACACAACTTCTAAAAGTAACTTTTTCTAACTAGAAGTGTAGATTTCTTCTATATGTCTTTTAAATAATAAAAAAATAAATATTTTTATCTTTCTCATGTATTTATTTATTTTGGTTCCAGTGTGCATACATTGAAAAAGGATAATTCTGTTGTTCTGTATGTTTCACACCTAATTCCCATGTTTTTAAAAATTCCCATTATTACTGGGGCGCCTGGGTGGCTCAGTGGGTTTAGCCTCTGCCTGCGGCTCAGGTCATGCTCCCAGGGTCCTGGGATCGAGCCCCGCATTGGGCTCTCTGCTCAGCAGGGAGCCTGCTTCCCCCCTCTCTCTCTGCCTGCCCCTCTGCCTACTTGTGATCTCCATCTGTCAAATAAATAAATAAAGTCTTAAAAAAAAATTCCCATTATTTTTTTATTTTCCCATTATTGTTTTCACTACTATTCTTTTTTATATTTTGTATGTTTAGCATGCACTTAAACATCATGTAATGGAAAGCAGATTATTTAACTTTCAATTCAACACCAACATATTGAGAAAAACTAATATTTATATAGAATCATTAAGCCCCAAATTTATGTATATGACACTGGATATCCAGATATTTTTAAAAAGCAAGTTTGCTTGGTTTTGTATTTTTCTCTAGAGATCCAGGATTGTATCGACATTGCTAAAGAATGAGGCAAGAAATTTGACCTGTACCAACTGGAGTAATTAAATTTTACAATATCATTGTATTTTAGTAAGATATAAACTTCACAAACTGTTGACAATAAAAATCAATCACATTTAAATAGAAGAGGTACTGAAAAATGTTAGTATTGTTAAAAAAATGTTCAATAAAATTTTAAAAGCCATGAAGAATTAAATAATTTAAAAGAGTGAAGCACTTTTGGGTGGGTAAATGCATTTTTAAAAATTGTTTTTAATGGTCAAGTTCAGTCATCCTAGCGGAGTGATCATCTGTCAAATTTTCATGAAAATATGCATCCCATATAAGTGAACTCCAGTTGTTTACTTCCCAGAATATTCTATATATCAAAAACAATATACACCAACAAGCCTTCAGCTTGGAATATCTGTACAATCTCTATGTGAACTTGAATTAAAATTACTTTTAACAATAACTTATGATGTAGTCTGAGTTTCAAATGAATTTATCTTTATCATGTAACTGTCATCATTTCCCTGAAGAAATGGATGTAGTTATTCATTATCAATAAGTGATAAACACGTTTGTTTAGACATTTAAAAATAAGTCAACTTGATTTAGCATTGTAATATACATTATAAAAATACTCTTACACAGTGAAAATGATCTGCCAAGTCAGATAAATTAAAAACAGTGTAACAAAGTTAATAAAAAAAATTCTTTCCTAGGGAGTGCTATTGTTTGAAAAGGTGTTTGAATTCAAAGGGTAGAATAAACAAAAGGATGGAAACATAAATATAAATATAGAAATGCAAAATCTATTTTAATTATAGAATTACTACTATGATTTCATATGAAATATTTCAATAGCAATCATCAATTTAGAATAACACCTCTATTTTAATGAGACAACTTCATGTGGTGAGTTTGTTTTCTTATCCAAGTAGAATTATATATAGTGATGATAAGATCACTACCATCAGATGAATGAAAACTTGACTTATGCTGTGCAGGTACACAACTCTTCATAAATAATCTTGCAACCTGATACAAAAAGTGTCTATAATTCTGGCATGTTTGACATTCCCATTCATTCCAACAACTCGTTGACATATATTTAATTTGCTACTTCTTGAAGGTGTTGCTTGAAGTTCCCTTTCACTTGACAGGTACCTGACAGCTCAGCCTCACTCAGAGTTTAACAAAATGGGAAAAAAATGTATTATCTAAACCCCCGAGGACTATTCATTTTATGACTTTGATAATGTTCAGAACTAAACTTGGTTTCTTTAGATATTGATAAGGTGCACTTTTTTTTTCTTGGCTTTTTAAAAATGTGTTTACATACATTTAGCTTTCCATTTGGGCTCTTTTTTGGCAAACCCTGTGCCCTGCAGTTCTCAAACTGTAACTGATGATTAAAATATGGACATGTGAAAGGAATTAAATAACAATGCAATTTCTGGTTCCTCACCATTTATATATTTTAGTAAGATGAAAAAATGTTAATATTTATAATACAAATCATGCTCTTAGTACCTGGCATCTTTGACAATACATTTGAATGTGTTCTGGTTCTGAATACATATTTATATCCATGCATGCTTCTCAGACTATTTCTCATAGTTATTCATTATGACAAATAATATACACCCTTTTAATGATAGGAGCAGATGACTTTGTTTAAGGAGCAGGCAGAAGCCTATTGTATGTCAAGACTCCTAAGAAAAAGTAGCTAATACCAAACCGAATTTAAACATTCTTTAGTGAAAATCTGTTTACCTCATCATTGTCTATGTTATGTGTGCAAAATCCTTGGCATCATATTGAAAATTCTTTGTAACTGATCCCACTATATATTTCTAACCTAATTAAGCTCCCACTTGTACCCTGCCAGTTCTCTCTTTCTACTCATTGATTCGATGAGGGTGTAAGAAAAAAGTTCCTTTGCTAAAACCATTCCCAGAAATTTATCTCTGTTCTCCATCTGGAGGGGGCAGCGGCGGGGAGGACAAGTTTATTTTTTAGAAATCTAACCCAAAAGTCATGTAGCATTTTACTGATACCCTCACCTTTTGCAGCACTTGTTATTCTTTTTATGCCTGGGGGCACATTTTGGATTATTGTCTTGTATTGTTGCTACTTTACCTGTAGATTAAGACTCATTTTACGATTTACATATGCAGTAGTCGAAAACCCATCTGGAGGCAGAAACTACACAGCAATTTTGAACAGGGAAGGTTTACTATAAAGCGTAAAGAGATATAACAGAGTATTGGAATAATGAAGGATTGGCCAGTAATGATTAAAGAGAACTCTATAAAATATAGGAAAGTAGATATAAAGAGCAGCCATTGCTTCTAGAGCTGAAGTGTTCTACCCAAGGAAGAACTTCATCACCGCTGGCAGGAGTGACATCCGGATTCCATGAGAGGCAGCCATGGCTCACTTGACGGTGGACAAGTCACCGAGGTGCAATCAGAGCAGATTTTGCTGAAAATCTTTCCCCTGAAGTGCTGACAATACTACCACAGGGAGGATCCTCACTAGCACCACTCCTCTGCAAAGCCATCCAAGGAAGCACCAGAGGGAGTTAATTGGCAATGTCATCCGAGGGCCTAATGCAGAAATCCACCCACAAGGAAATGTTGCACAGTGGTATTCATGGCAGAGCAACCCACGGGGGATGCTGGTGTTGCCTGTTCATAAGGAGGGACCTCCCAGGCAGCACTCATTCCAAAGTCTCCTAGGGGTTTTTGGAGGAAGCCATCTACAGGGAAGTTCTAGACCTTCGAACACATTTTAAAGCCACCAGAAGGATGCCAGAGGAAGTTTCTGGTTGCTAGGTGCCAGTAGGCATCCTGTGCTACAGGAGTCAGGCACTGGAGAAACCGAACACTCAAGAGTCTGATGAGAGGAGCACACTAGGACCAAAAACAGAGACCCTTCTTCCTCCATTATCCCTCTTACACCATCTACTGACTAAGCTTTCAAAACATGCAAGTTGGCAAAAGAAATATTTTTAGAGCCCTTCTAAATGATTGAAGGTCAGAGAATGAGAGTAGGTTTGGGTCTGACAATGTATTTGAAACTAGCACAATACACTTATTACTAACTCTGAACAAATCAAAATTTCCTAAAAGACAGAAATGGCTTCTCTTAATTCCTTTTCTGTCCCAGGATATAGTTTTACATATGAATGATAATCAGAAACATCTCAACTAAATTTGCTGTTTTTAACCATTATGTTCTTACAAACATGACGTGAATTATATCTCTGCTATTTTATGTGCAAAAATATATGTCGTCAGCATCAAAGCTAACTATATATAAGTGGACTGTCATTTTCTTCATATGTATGTAAGCTTGTATGTGCATGTATAAGTGTATATAAAGTCCATATCTGATTACTAAGCCTGACCAATATAGAAATTAATCAAATGAGCCTGGTAAAAGTTAGAAGAAAGCTATTGAATTTTATTTATTTTAAGATTTTTTTATTTATTTATTTATTTATTTATTTATTTATTTGAGGGAGGGGCAGAGGGAAAGAGAGAATCTCCAGCAGTTTCTATGTTGAGCCCAGAGCCCAACATAGGGCTCAGTCCTACAACCCTGAGATCAACACCTCAGCCAAAACCAAGACTGGCTATTTAACTGACTGAGCCACCCAGGTTCCCCCGAAGAAAGCTCTTTTAAACCTCAGAAAAATAAATGACAAGTGTTGATATCAACTAGTTAAAAATATAGATTTTTCATTCTTCAAAGGAATATGCTATACACTGATTTTCTAATAAGTTACATAAAGATAGTTATAGGATATTTTCTTTCTTTTCCTTTCTTTTCTTTCTTTTTTTTTTTTTTTTTTTAGATTTTATTTATTTGACAAAGAGAAAGACAGTGAGAGAGGGAACACAAGCAGGAAGCAGGGGAAATGGGAGAGGGAGAAGCAGACTTCTCACTGAGCAGGAAGCCTGATGCAGGGCTTGATCCCAGGATACTGAGATTATGACCTGCACCTAACGACTGAGCCACCCAGGTGCCCTGGTATAGGATATTTTCTTTAAGTTTTTACATTTCAACACTAAAAATATTTTACTTACTAATATTTTATCAATTTATTGATGCTTAAAAATCAATCTTAATATCTAAATAGTAATATTTAAAAATACATTTTACTAAATACTTAACTGTCTCTAACTTAGTTGCAATAAAAATCTGACTACTGGGGCACCTGGGTGGCTCAGTTGGTTAAGCATCTGCCTTAGCTCAGGACATGATCCTGGGGTCCTGGGATTGAGCTCTGGGTTGGGCTCCCTCTGCCCAGCCCTCCTCTTGCTCCCTTGCATTCTCTGTCTCTCAAATACATAAGTAAACTCTTTTAAAAAAATCTTACTATTAATAATGCATTAATTTATCCTTCCTTGTCAATTTGTACGTTTATATAGTGATTATCTGAGAGAGAGCCAAGCAAAATAAATATCATAACTAATAAAAAGCTACTGTTGGGAGAAAGAAGGAGAGCTTATAGATGAAGGTTAAATATGCTAAAATTATAAATAATTTAAGTATTCTCCAAGGAAAGATGGGTAAATATTTGATATAAAAAGAACTCAGGCATTTGATGCAAGTGGTCCAGATTCAAATCCTACTTCTTCTTTTTTAACCTGCAACCTGGAAAAGCAATTTAAATTAAAAATATTAACATCTCTTCTATAAAGTGGGGATTCTAATACTGAATAATGAGAAGTTTCTATGGATTTGGTGAAATATTATGCATAAATTATGTACTTTGGTAATAGCTTACAGAGATCTGCTTGTATTTAAAAATGGGGACAAATAACTTTAAAATGAATAAAAGTTATTTATTTTAAAGATAGGTAGGGATGTACTGTACCTTGAATTCCAATTTTATATCTCTGTTTTGAAGTGCAGAAGTTTGTATGCAACTACTAAATTGTGCCTCATGTACCTTAGAACTGTGTTTGTTATCTTTCCCCTAAAATCTGCTCCCACTTAACCATCTTTAATAATGTTTCTGACTTTTACCTAATCACACAATTCAGGAAACTGGAAGTCATGTGAACCCTACATCTACCCACATTCAACATTAAAAATGTTCCTAAGTCATGTTGAATCATTTCCTTAAATTCTGCTTAATGCATATTCTTCTTTTTCCTCTTCAAACTTTCTTTATTTCAAAATAGCAACAATAACATCTTTTTGGCTATTTTTTAATTATACTTAATCATCTAGTTTATCAGTATCCTTTATTTCTGTCTCCATCATGTACATTGTTGTGGTTTTAAAAAATGTAATCTGATCATTTCACCCCTTTCCTTAAATCTTTTAATTAAATTCCCTTAATCACACTCTAACTCTATTGCTTAGAAGATAAAGTCCACACTCTCTAGGATGACATACAAAGCCCTTTAATTCTAACCTCAGCCTACATGTCTAGGTATATCTTCTTTTGTTCCCCACAAATGTCTAATACTCAAAGCCTAATAAATTACTTACAGTTTCTTGAAATTGACATGACTTTTCATGCTTCCATATGTTTGCAAATTATATTCTTTTAGAGAGAATGCCATCATTATGTTTGATTTCTATAAAAAAAAAAAGCCTGTGATTTGCAGATGGCTTACCATAAATCTGATAATATGCTAAATTCTTACATGATTAATCTAAATGCTATGGATGGCAATTTGGTGAGAAAACAGATACAGTGAAGTAATAAATCTTGTTCAAGTTGCAGAATCATAAACAGTAGTAGTCAGGCTAAGGATATGATTGATGCTAAAATTTCTATAATCAGAAAGGTGCTACAAAACTGAGAGCAGTCATATATCTGTGTGAATTTTTTTCTGACTCATCTACATGTGAGACACTAATAATCATGTTATTCTTTATGTTATAGCCAAACAAGTATCACACAAAAGTTCAATTGTGGTTTTTATGTCTGTCATTCTTAATACACTATAAACTGATGTGAGGCAAGGATAACATTTTTGTTAACCTAACTTATTGCCCAGTATGTGCTCAGTAAACTCTTTTTGAACTCATGAGTGAATTAATGAGACAGATTCTGTCTTCTATTTTGTATTCTAATTTACTGATATATGACTGAAAGTGTCATTTGTTCTATTACCTTGCATTCAGAAAACATTTCAGAAGGAAAATGGCATCTGAAATACATAGAGGTTATGGGTTAAGTGTCTGCCTTCAGCTCAGGTCATGATCTACTAGAGGTTATGGGTTAGGCATCTGCCTTCAGCTCAGGTCATGATCCCAGGGTCCTGGGATCAAGTCCTGCATTGTGCTCTTTGCTCAGTGAGGAGCCTGCTTCTCCCTCTGCTTGCCACTCCCCCTGCTTGTGTTCTCTGTCTCTCTCATTTCTCTCTGTCTCTCTCTCTCTCTCTGACAAATAAATAAAATCTTTAAAAAAAATAAAATATACATACTAGAGAAGAATGATAAGATTTTGACAGGTTGAAGTGTAATGAGAATAGGCATTCCAAGCAGAAGGACCAACTTAATAAAAGCCATTTAACCTATTCTGATAGACAATTGATTTGATATATTAATTGCACATGATCTTGCTCTCAGACTTACTAGCTGTTTATTTAGCTTTAAGGATATTCTTAAGTAGCAAAAGTCAGAAGAACCTTTTCTTACATTAACCTGATGAGATGTTATCCCACTAAAATCCCCAGCCCACCCACAACTGAAGAGCTTCCCTGGAAGTACTTCTTTACCCTTTGTATCCCTTCTGGGTATATGAGATGCACATGAAACTGAGCCAAGATACATCTGGACACATTTGTTTCTCCCTTTGAACAACGGCCCTTCTGCAATATAAAATTGAAACCTGTTCTTTACATAAGCATCTGGAAGGCATAATACCTATTTATCATATCTATGATTTTATATGAATTATTAAATCCCTCACAATAATTCTGCAAGAAACATTTTATTTTCTCATTTTTAATGAGGAAATTTATGGGGCAAGAGTCTTATTCTCATGGTATGTAGCTAATCACTCTGATAAGTTAGTGATTCAAAACCATTTATTTGTCTTAAAACCAAAGCCTTTGCTTTTTCAACTTGGACAACGCACTCTCTATGTGAGAGTGCATGAGCATGGACAAAAGTTCCAAAGGTAGGAAAGCTTACATATATTCAGAGAATCGTCCACAAAATTGACAATTTCAAATCCGAGTTTCTCAGCGTTTGGGCATCGGTATCACTTGGGGATGTTTTAAAACTTAAGCTCAGATTTCACAAATCTTCATCAAAGATAAATTAAGTCACATACTCTGAGAGAGGGCCCCTGGCATCAGAAGTTTTTTAAGCTCCTGGGTGACTCTGATGAGCAACCGATACTGAGAACCACTGTACTAAAGTAAAGTCCATGTGTGTAGGGAGGCATCATGAATACTGAACTGTGTTTAACATAGTGAATATTAGAATCAGGTCTGCAGGATACAATCCCACCTCCCTCACTTAGTAACTCTGTGACCTTAGGCCAATTATTAAATTTCCATTCGTTTGCCTGTAAGATGGAAATAAACTAAAATAGGTAAAGCACTTAGCATATGAAGTAGATTTAATTCATGGTAATTCATACTATTTAAAAAGAAATAGCAAATAAATTTTTAAAATGATATTAAAGTTATGTTGGGAAATATCTAAGAATGGGAGAAGTTATTATCATAAAAGTGTAGCTGACAAAAACAAATTGGATTAGAGATTTTTTTTTTTACCCAGATGTTTATGATTTTGAAAAATTTTGCATTCACAGATTCTTTGCAGGAAGTAATCCTTGGTATTAATTAAATGCAGTTTTTAACTGGCATAAGCTTATAAATTCTCAATATCCCATAATGATGAGAAAGGATAAAAGAGTGTCTAGTTTTGATAATATATGAATAATTATGAGAATTATGGTGTGCTTTGTTTTACTAACTATCAGATATTTTTCAGATGAATGGAATTTTGGATGCCTTAACTATCAGTTGCATAATACCATTTGCATTCTCTTTTTTTGGCCATTACTGGTCTTGAAATGATATAAAAACGACAAACAACAACAAAAGATATACTCTTTTACATATTAAGATACTTTTAATCCAATTTTCATTTGGTTCTTACCCTGAGACAGGAGGATGAAGAAACTCTGTAGGTTAATGGCTTGCAGGGAGACAGCTATGACAGGAACCCTTTCCTTTTAACTTTTACTCTAATAGTAAAGATTTATTTGGAGTATGCTGAATGTGTAGAAACTAAGAGTTAATACATTTGCCCAAGTACCAGAGCAACTCTATGGATTTAGTAGGACTAGATAATAGGAATTGGGTGGGGGAATCACACTAATCGTTGTAGGTCTCAGTTGAAAGTCAGAGAATTAATCAAGGTAATGGAAACCTGAAAATTCTCAGAGAATCTAGCAGGCAGAACTATCCAAGTCCAAGTCCAGATGGTCAAGACACTGATGCAAGCAAACAAAAAGAGAGCAAAGAAACACAACTACGCACCTCGGGTCTTGTTATTCAAGACATGAGTAGTACTGGATCATAGAGCAGTTCTATTTTTAACTTTATAAGGAACTTCCATACTGTTTTCCAGAGTGGCTGCACCAGTTTGCATTCTGACTGGATCAATTTTATTTCATTTTTAAAGATTTTATTTATTTATTTATTTGACAGAGAGATCACAAGTAGGCAGAGAGGCAGGCAGAGGGAGAGGGAGAAGCAGGCTCCCCGCTGAGCAGAGAGTCCAATGCAGGGCTCGATCCTAGGGCCCTGAGATCATGACCCGAGCCGAAAGCAGAGGCTTAACCCACTGAGCCACTGGGTGCCCCTGACTAGATCAATTTTAGACAGAAAAATTATTAAATTAAACATGTTCTTTGTTATAGGACTTCTGAGAGACTTCAATAGTTTGAGGTGCAATGTTAATCTTTAAGAGGTACAAGCCATTGCAACAGTTTATAAATTTGTATTTTTATGGATCCTTTTTTGGTTTCTTAAAAGTAACATTCTTCAGAAAGTATTTTGAGAAATATTGAATTTCTCAATAACAGAAGGATAACAGAAATGAGTCCAAGGAAAGTCAGTTAGGAATTAGTCTCTGTTAAGTTAGGAATTTCCGATTGTTCACAAGACCTGATGTATGTCCTCAAGTAGATTCAAGGCCAAGGTGTAATCAACAAGGAGTGCTTAAAGAAACAGGAGAAAGTCATTTGCCTCGTTATCAATTGAAAGCTTACCAATATAAATTGCAATGTATTAGGAGTTATTATAAATTTCATGTTTATTTTCTCTAAATCTGTTAACAAAGCAGTAAATATGCCATTTTATAAGTGATGAAACTGAGGATTAAAACCCTTAACCAGCTATTTAAAGACCACACAGACAGTAAATGACAAAGCCAGAACTTTAACTCAGATATAGGTAGGAAGCACATGTTTTCTCTATTATCCTTTTTCTGATTACCTAAAACATTCATCGTAAATAGTTAAGACATTGAAGCAATATAAAATATAATCTAGTTACAGGAAGTTATAGAAGAGAACTCAGCTTAAAAACAAACAAAAAAACCCCAGAACCTTAGCCTCTAGAAACATATTATTTATTAGAAAGATAAAAAATGAATAATTTAAAATAAGACTGTGCATAATCTACACCAAGAAAGACTTAGAGCCCTTGATTGCTCTAAGAATTCTGAAGTTAGTAAAATATTAATAATAGGTAATTCATAAGATTTAAAACATATTCTCTAAAGGTAGGTTAAACATCAATAAATGGACATTAATAATCATAAAAGTAGGAAGATTTTAATACATGAAAAGTAAAAAAAAAATGTGGGCATGGAGTTGAATGGTCTCACTAATGCAGAAGGGAAATATTGAAGAAGGTAAGGATTAGGTGGAAAAATAGCTTGGAGCAGATAGAATCAATTTCTCTTTACTCTTTATGAATCATGTAGGTTTTAACTCTAAGATAAAGTCTGTAAAGAGAAAAAGAAAAATGAAGAACACAAAAGAAGTTGTCTGTTGCTAGTTGGTACAATGATTAAAATTAGGAACTGAATATTTTATAGAAGAATTTTTAACAAAACATGATAAATGAAAAAAAAAGTGTGGCTTTTCATATGTTTAAAGAAAATTCTTTGAAAGCACAAATGTTTTCTCTAGTCCTGTCAGTACCTAGCATCCAGAATAGTGACAAGATCATCATACGTGATTGATTTATTAATCTTTGCTAAATATATTAAAAGGCATTAAGAATTTATTGAATTCATAAGATGTGGCAGAATTCTCAGTAATCTCATCCTCTGTATTATCTTTATGACAATAGCATGAAGTACATATTATTATTCATGTTTGATCCAGATTTCATTTCACTTCCATAATCCAAGGTCAATATCTTCTAGAATATTTGGGATAAAGAGGATTTATCTCTGGTTTACTGCTGTGGCTGTGATTTATGTTTACAATCTAGCTATGCATTATCATTCCATTGACTTTGGAAGTATCACCCTAGTTCCTTCACATCCTCAAAATATGGCATTTTATTGGCAGATTATGTATGATATGATATGTTTGGTAATAAGAGATGGTATTGTGGTTTATCAGAGTGCACACACACATACACACACACACACGACCTTGAATTTGCATATTAGAATTTTAGGTCCTTAAAAATCCTTTGGTCATGCTTGCCACTGAATGAACATGTTTCTTATTGGTTCGCTTTCTTCAATCTGGGATCCTATCATTGAACCTCATTTTTCCTCATTCCTGCCCTCATGCCAATGTTTACTCAGAAACCTTATGCTTTCCTCTAACTGTTTGTCTCTTGAAAGCTTTAAATTTGCACTTGATTATACAGAGCATAGGATTATTTCTCAGGTATTTCCAACTCAGAAAAAGACCCATCAATAGAATTGTAAAACAAAAGACAGATATTTTATTTTATTCAGACATAGAAGTGGATTCTACCAATAAAATTTTTAAGCGCTACTTGTTTGCCAGCTGCCACACTTATTCTATGACATGGTTTCTGCTCTAAACCATGTAACCATTTTAATGGCTCTGTATTGTTGGACAAGTCAGCTAATATCTTCGAGTTTTATGAATAGAGGAATAGGTTCTGAGAAGCAAAGTTAGCCATCCATATTCACACAGAAAGATTACAACATGGTCTATTGGACCAGGAAACTCAGATTCTTTTTTTTTTCCCTACCAAAACCACAGTTTCTGTTAATTAGAAGCAATAACTCAAAATTTTGGTGGAAGATACCTAGACCATAGTACTATGAACAACATCTTATATCTTGCTTGAATTATGATTGACTTTAGTGTGACCATCATATGTATAAGATGCATTTGTTGTTTGGTAAAGATTTGTGGACCAGATAATCTGATAGTCTTTCTCAGTTCTTTTCTTTATTTACCTTCCCATGGATACAACAAATCCTTGGCCCACAAAAGTATTATATAAGAACTGTGATCATTTTCCTAGGAGCAGGCATAAGAGTAATTGCTTCTAACTGACAATAAAAGTGAGAGTAGAGACTGATGGTAATAAGAACAGGGACTGCCTCTATGATGGTGGTTAGTAACTAGTATTATAGGTAATAATAATAAGAAGGACTCATTCCTCTTGCTGGTAATTCATAGAAAATGGGATAACTGAGCTAGACAATCAAGAATTGTCTGGGTGAACACGAATTTTAGTAAACATGTAGACTAAGAAAGACATAGATGGAGATATTTTTGTCTTCTTAGGAATCGGGTAATTTTCCTTTTTAAATAGAATGTATAAAGCACTATTAAGTTCCCAAATTTGGTATAAGTTATTGGAATTTATCATTCTTTGTACATTTGAGAAAAATATGATCTTTATTATACAAAAATATTTAAGCCTGTTTTAAATAGCTATGGCTTCCTTTGTAGTGTTTTGTTGTTTGTTTGATTGTTTCTAACAGTTCTTAGGCCAGGCATTCTTTAGGACCTGTGACACTCTTTTCTGCAAAAAGTCTTTCATTTTGGGTGCTACTTTCTTGGCAAGAGTTTTATATTTTTGAAAGAGAAACCTTCATTTTTTTATTTCAAAATTTAATAACATTTTAAAGCCATGAATTATTCTTTTCAAAAACTAAAGAAAAGTATAATTATCAGACCTACCTCAAAGTTTTATTTTTGTACTATACCGAGCAGTTAGCCCTGGATTTATATGTAATAAATTTACTCTTTTATTTTATGTTAATTGCTGACATATCTATTTATGGACTGCTATTCAAATTAATATTAAGAGTTTGTGTTGAGTAAGGAATTAATTCTAACTTGTCTCTGTAATCAAGCACTGTACTTTGCCTTCAAATTTTTTAAAGATTTATTTTATTTATTTATTTTTTTATTTTAGAGAGAGAGTGGGGATGGGCAGGGAGAGAATCCTTGCTGAGTGAGCATGGAGCCCAACACAGGGCTTGATCCTATGAGTCTGAGATCATGACTTGAGCTGAAGTCTAGAGTTGGTCATGGGGTGCCTGGGGGTGTTCAGTCAGGTAAGCTTCTGCCTTCAGCTCATGTCATGATCCCAGGTCCTGGGATCAAGCCCAGTATTGGGCTCCTTGCTCAGTTGGGAACCTGCTTCTCGCTCTCCCTCTGCCTCCTGCTCCCCCTGCTTGTTATCCCTCTCTCTCTGACAAATAAATAAATAAAATTTTTAAAAACAAAAATGAATCAGTCTCTTAACTGACTGAACCACCCAGGTGCCCCTACCTTCAGATTTTTTTAAAGTGAAGTCTTTGAAATGCTCTTTTATAAGTAATAAAATATCAAAATAGGTTGATTGTTGGATAATATGCATGAAGCAGTGCATTAAACACATGATTAGCAAATGAAATGATAATTACAAAAAGTATATGAAAGTAGTAACACAGAACCACCCATTTATGAAATATTTCCATGGTTGACCCTTAGGTACTTTGCAAATAATCTCTTGCTTTTTCTTCTAATATGGTTCAAATATCCAAACACTCGGGGCGCCTGGGTGGCTCAGTGGGTTAAGCCTCTGCCTTCGGCTCAGGTCATGGTCTCAGGGTCCTGAGATCGAGCCCCACATCGGGCTCTCTGCTCAGCAGAGAGCCTGCTTCCCTTCCTCTCTCTCTCTGCCTGCCTTTCTGCCTACTTGTGATCTCTGTCTGTCAAATAACTAAATAAAATCTTTAAAAAAAAAATATATATCCAACACTCAACAATGTGCCCAGACCAGCGATGAAAACATAACTAGTCTATAACTAGGGCACAACTGGTCTAGAGAGTGCCATTGTACAGATAAGAATAAAAAGATATTCCTCATAATTCATGGATAGTGAGTAAATAACCCTGTTGAAGGTGGGAAAAAAAAAAGAAAAAGAAAAAAAAAGAACAGTGCTTTTATTTGGGGCCCGGGACCTGGTTAGAAGAGTACAGATTGAACTTCAGCCCTTACTTAACCCCATGGCCAGATACTGAGTTGAACACATGCAACAACCATATCCAAGTCAGAGATTCCTATATGCTGCTGAGACACTAAGGGTGGGTTACAAATATACTGAGACGTTGATCTTTCCAGCCCTCATGGGAGCTAGGTGGGTCTTGGCATAGCCAAATGCCATCGGCCAGTCTCCTCTGGGCCTCTGCAGTCTTGTCTGTTTTCACCAACATGTTATATACCTATCATCATTTGCTGTGTGTGACATGATAAAAGCAAAGCTGGCACCAATATTTGTCATCCTATATTTTTTTGCATATGGGTACATAAAGGTAGATAGTGAGTTGGATAGATATTTCTTTCATATAAATGAGAGACATATGCATAAGTACAGGACCCCACACAGATATAAACACCATGTTGTCAAAGAGGATGTGATAAAAGGAGCCAAAGCAGACATTTTGTAGCCTTGAAGAAATATTTTAGAGACAAAATGAAGATAGAAAATCATCAAAAGAAGGAAAGGACCTTCTGTCTTCTTACCAACATTGGTGAACTTTTGAACATCAGTTCTTCATACAAACTTAAATTGAAGGTGACTTTGATAGATCCACAGATGTTTCCTTTAAATCTAAACATTCTCACAATGTAGACTGAGGACCCCATGAGTTCACTGAAAAGAGTTCATTGATATGTTTCAGATTCCAGATTCCAGCTACTAAGAAAGTACTAATTGTTGAGTTTCTGTGTAGAATCAAAAATATAAAAAAAAAAAAATCCACAATTATCTGAAAAGACTATTAAAATACTCCTCTCCTGTTACCTTCCTATGTAAGCCTGGACTATCATTATATACTTCAGATAATACATTTCTCAACAAATTGAATACAGATACAGATATAAAAATCCAGTTGTCTTCTGTTAAGTCAGGCATCAAAACAGTTATAAAATTTGTTAAACAGTGCTACTGTTCTCACTATTCTTCTGCTGAAAACCATCATTTTCCATATATATGTATATATATATATATACATATATATATAAACATGTAATGAATTTATATTGTAATTTTAAATGAGTTAAGTATATTTTTATTCTCAGATGATTATAATTTTTAGTGAAGTATAGTTAACACACAATATTATATTAGTTTCCAGGTGTACAACATAGTAATTCAACAAGTCTATATGTTATGCTATACTCAACACAAGTGTAGCTACCATATGTCACCATACAGTGCTATTATAATATCGTTGAGTATATTCTCTATGCTGTACCTGTGATTTATTCATGCCATAACTGGAAGCCTGTATCTCCTACTCCCCTTCATCCATTTTGCCCATTCTCCTACCCAATTCTCAGATTATTTTTAAACACAATAAATATCAAGAAATGTAACCCACACAGATAGAAGTTTTTGGAGTCCCCAATACATTTTTTAAGAGTATAAAGGGGTTCTGAGATTTAACAAAAAAACATGAAGACTGGTGTTCTTTACTATTCCTCCTTTGTCTTTATATACCTGTCTTTAAATACCATCCCAAACCTTTTTTAATATCACTTCCACCGTGAAGCCCTTTGCTGTCCCCCACCTCCTATCCAGGTCAGGACACAGTCATCTCCCCTCCCCATGGAAACTTTGCACTGCCAGATTTTGTTTTAATGGTCAAAATGGTCAAAATAGCTCTTATATTTTTCTAGTTTTATTGAGAAATAACTGACGTATATCAGTGTTTAAGTTTGAGGCACTCAGCATGATGGTTTGATTTATGTATATTGTTAAATGATTACCATAATAGGTTCAGCTAACACCCATTTTGTTCATATAGATACAACAAAAAGAATAAAAAGAGGAAAAGGAAAAATGGGAAAAAAATTACTTTGTGATAAGAACTTTTAGGATTTAGGCCCTTGACAAATTTATTATATGTTGTACATCAGTGTTAGTTCTCTTTACCATGGTGTATGTTATATCCCTAGTATTCATCATTCTTATAACAGTTAGTTTTTACCTTCGACCACCTTCCTTCAATCTTCCTCCCCACCATGATCTCTCTTTGATAACCACAACTCTGATCTTTTCTTCTGTGAGTTTACTGTTGTTGTTCTTGCTATTGTTATTGTTTTGTTATGTTTTTAGATCTCACATATATGTTAGATCCCACAGGATTTGTCTTTCTTTGCCTGACTTATATCACTCAGCACAATGCCTTCAAGATCTATCTATATTGTCACAATGGAGATAATGTATATATATTTATAACATCTTATTTATCCATTCATCCATTGTTGGACATTTAGTTTGTTTCCATGTGTTGACTATTATAGATAATGCTGCTACAAACAGGGATATAGATGTTTTTTTTCCCAGTTAGTGCTGCCTACCCTCCCCTTGGATATATCCTGGAAGTAGAAATGGTGGCTTATATGGTAGTTCTATTTTAAATATTTTGAAGATTCAACATATTGTGTTTTATAGTGACTTTACCAATTTACTATCCCTCCAACAGTGCACAAGTATTCTCTTTTCTCCATTTCCTTGCCATAATTTGTTTTCTCTTATCTTTTTAATGATGTCCATTCCAACAATTGTGAGGTAATATCTCATTGTAGTTTTAGTTTTAATTTCCCTAAAAACTAGTAATGTTGAACATCCTTTCATGTACCTGTTGACTTCTTGTATATCATCTTTGGAGAAATACCTATTTAGATCCTTTGTTATTTGTTTTATGTTATTGAATTATATGCATTTTTTAAAATATATTTTTGGGTGTGAAACCCTTGTTAGATGTATGGTTTAAAAATATTTTTTCCCATTATGTATGTTGTGTTTTTTAGTTTGTTGATGGTTTCTTTTGTTGTGAAAAGAGGTTTAAGTTTGATGCAGTTCCACATTTTTTTTATTATTATTATTATTTTGTTCCTTGTTCTTTAGGTGTTATATCCAAAAAATCATTTCCAAACTCATGTCAAGGAACTTTAGTCCTTTTTTCTCTTCTGAGAATTTCATGGTTCTACATCTTATATTTAAGTCTTTAATCCATTTTGAGTTAATTTTTGTGAGTGGTACAGCGTCTGGGATTGTCTCACATGTGAGTATCCAGTCATCTCAGAACCATTTATTGGAGAGATTATCTTTTCTTTATTCAGTATTCTTTTTTTTTTTTTTGAAGATTTTATTTAATTATTTGACAGAGAAAGAGAGATCACAAGTAGGCAGAGAGGCAGGCAGAGAGAGAGGGGAAAGCAGGCTCCCCGCTGAGCAGAGAGCCCGATGCGGGGCTCAATCCCAGGACTCTGAGATCATGACCTGAGCCGAAGGCAGAGGTTTAATCCACTGAACCACCCAGGTGCCCCTTCATTCAGTATTCTTGACTCACTTATCAAATATTACTTGACTTGGGGTGCCTGCATGGCTCAGTGGGTTTAGCCTCTGCCTTCTGCTCAGGTCATGATCTCAGGGTCCTGGGATCGAGCCCCACATCAGGCTCTCTGCTCAACGGGAAGCCTACTTCCCCCCTCTCTCTCTGCCTGCTGCTCTCTTTCTCTGTCAAATAAATAAATAAAATCTTAAAAAAAAAACTCATTAAAAAATATTACTTGACTGTATTTGCTCTATTTTTTCTGGGGACTTATTTGTGTTCCAGTATATTCGTCTGTTTTTATGTCAATGCCATACTGTATTGATGACTATAGCTTTATAGTATAGTTTAAAAACAAGAAGTGTGATGCATCCTGTTTTGTTCTTTCTTAGGATTTCTCTGTCCATTCAGAATCTTTTGAAGTTCCATATAAATTTTAAGAGTGTCTTTTATACTTAGGTAAGATATACCATTGGGATCTTGATAGACATTGTGTTGAATCTAAAGATGGCTTTGGTAGTATTGACATTTTACCAATATTAATTCTTCATTCCATAAACACAGGATGTCTTCACATTTATTTATGTCTTCTTCAATTTCTTTCATTAATGTCTTGTTTTCTGAATAGAGATCTTTCACCTCCTTAGGTAAATACATTCTTAAGTATTTTATTGTTTTTGATGCCATTATAAATGAGATTAATTTCTTTATTTCTTTTCAGAGAATTCATTATTAGTGCATAGAAATGCTACTGATTTTTGTATATTAATCTTGTACCTAGCAACTTTACTAATGAATTTGCTTTAATAAGGTTTTTTTGGTAGAGTTTTTAGGAATTTTTTATACATGAAATCATATCTGTAAATAGAGGCAATTTTACTTATTCCTTTCTAATTCTGGTACATTTTATCTTTCCTTGCCTGATAGTACAGCCAGGAATTCCAGTACTATGTTGAGTAGGCATTGTGATGGTAGGCATCCTTCCCTTATTCCTGATCCTAAGGGAAAAACTGCAAGTCTTTCACCACTGAGTATGATATTAGCCATGAGCGTGTCATATATGTCCTTTATTATGTTGAGATATGTTCCTTTTATGACTAATTTGTTGTGTTTTGTCATGAATGGATCTTGAATTTTGTTAAATACTTTTTTTGCATCTATTTAAATGATCATGGCTCTTTTCCTTTATTCTGTTAATATCTTACAGTCACAGTGATTGGTTTGCATATACTGAACTATCCTTGCATCTCAGGAATAAGTCCCACATGATCAATCTGAATGATCCTTTTAATATTCGATTGCTAACATTTTATTGAAAAATTATACATCTGTGTTCATCAAGGATATTGGCTTATAGTTTTGTTTTGTTTTCCTAGTAATACTTTCTGGTTTTGGTATCAGGATAATGCTGGATGCAGGATAATGCTTGTAAAATGATTTTTGGATTGATCCCTCTTTGATTTTGGGGGAGAAAATTTTGAGAAAAATTAATGTTAATTCTTTTGCAAATAATTTGGTAATAAAATTTACCCATCAAGCCATGTGGTCCTGAGCTTTTCTTCTCTGGGAGATTTTTGATTACTTATTTAATCCCCTTATTAGTAATTGGTCTATTCAAATTTTCTCTTTCTTCCTGATTCAGTTATGGTAAGTTCTATGTTTCTAGTTAATTGTTCTCTTTGTTCAATGTTGGGCCAGCATGTCAATATTTAATTATTCCTAGTAACTTCTTATGATCCTTGCATATCTGTGCTATCAACTGCAATGTCTCCTTTTTCATATATAATTTTGTTGATTTGGGTCCTTTCTCTTTTTTTCTTTGGTTAGTCTAGCTATGGGTTTGTTGATTTTTTTTTTTTATCTTTTCAAAAAACCTACTTTGTTTGATTCATCTTTTCTATTGTTTTCCTCTTTTCTATTTCATGTATTTCTGTTCTAATCTTTATTATTTTATTTCTTTTGTAACTTTTGGCTTGGGTTATTCTTCTTTTAGTTCTTTGAGGTGTAGAGATAGGTTGTTTATTTGGGAGTATTTCTTCTTAATGTAGGTGTTTATTTTTATGAACTTCCTTCTTTGAACAGCTTTTGCTGTGTTTCATAAGTTCTGGCATGTTATGTTTTCATTTTCATGAAATGAAATGTTCAAGAAACATTTTTATTTTTCCTTTAATTTATTCTTTGATCCATTAGTTGCTCAGGAGAGTGTTGTTTAATATCCATGTGTTTGTGAATTTTCTAATTTTTCACTTCTGTTGATTTGTAGTTTTGCATCACTGTGGTCAGAAAAAATACTTAGTATGATTTCAGTTTTCTTGAATTTGCTAAGACATGTTTTGTGACCTAACATATGATCTATCCTAGGAAATGTTCCATGTGCATTTGAGAAGAATGTGTATTCTGCTATTGTTGGATAGAATATTATGTCTATGTCTGTTAGGTTCATTTGGTCCACGGAGTTGCTTGAATCCTCTGTTTCCTGTCATTTCTCTGGATGATCTATCTATTAAGAGTGGGAATTGATACTAAAGTTCTCAATTATTTCTCAGTTTAGCTCTGTTAGCTTTTAAATACATATATATATATGTATATATATACATATATATATGTATATGTATTTGGATGCTCTAATATTGGGTGCATTAATACTTATAATTATTATGTCTTTTTGATGTATATACATTTTTATCATTATATAATAACCTCTGGGTATTTCCAGCATTTTTAGCTTACAGTCTGTTTTTGTCTGGTATAAGTATAGCTACACTTGCTTTTGTTGTTATTGCTACCATTTGCTTGAAATGTCTTTTTCCATCTCTTCAGTTTCAGACTATCTGTGTCTCTAAGACTGAAGTGAGTCTCTTGTAGGGAGACATATTGTTTGGTCTTATATTTTTTACCCATTTAGCTATTCTGTATCTTTTAATTGGAAAACCTAATCCATTTATGTTTAATATTCCTTTGATATGTGGGACCTGCTCGAATGATCTGTTTTTATGTGAGGCAAGTGTTTGAGTTCTGAGAATGGAGATGGATGGGTGTTCCTCAGGCTGAGAACACTTGGATTGGACTTTTGGCTTGGCTTCCTATGGAAGTGAGCTGTAGGATTGGTTCCATTGTTACCTGAATTCTCCGGTTAGGCTCAACAGATGATAGAGACTGTGTAGTATATTCAGTAATAGATGAGGCTATGAATTAGCTTCCCTGCCCTGGCAGGGCAGCAGGACAGGATCCAGGGCCTATATAGCTCCTTGTTTGGGAACTTGAATTATGTCAGAGTATACACTGAATTCCCTGGTTAGGTAAAGTCACTTATAGAGGGAAGCCACAGTTTGTGTTATCTGTTAAAATATTGCAATGCTTAGAGCTGTTGAATGGACTACATAGCTTCTCATGTGCTTTGATTAAGTTCCCTGTTTGGATAGGCTGAAGGTTGTACTCAGTAATGAGCAGGGCTGTGAATTAAATTCCCTGCCCAAGCACATAGGAAAAGCTGCTCTAAAGCTGGTAAATCTCTTTGTTGTCCTGACTGAAGCTGGGACATACCTCAAGTTCCAAAGTGAGGAGGGCGACTGATACTGTTTTTCAAACTATAGCCTCTGCCTGCTTCTCTGTAGGGTTCAGCACCACTGGGCCACACAGCTTCTAAGAGTTGTTGCCAGTGCTTCTGGCCCATTGGGGCTGGAAGCTCCATAGTGCATGGAGCTATGTTGCAGCTCTTTTACCTAGGCAGACAGAGGGTGCTCCTCCAGATTACTCTCAATTTCTCAAACAGGGTCTCTAGTTGAAAGGGGCTAGGAACTGCTTTCAGCCCTGGCTATAAATAAGCCTCCTGCCTTTGTATAACATAGGAATCCTCCAAAATCAGTACTGACTTTGCTCTGGGGGGCAATGAGGTCTATCTGCCTGCTCATTGGCTCAAATGCCACTGGGTCACCCAGTCTCCAGGAGTTGTCACCAGACCCCCTGGCCAAATGGGGCCAGAAGACACTCCATAGTTGGTGCAACTGTGACTCTGCTTCTTTCCTGCACATGGTTAAACTAGGCTCTAGATCCAGCAAAAATTTTATTTTAAGAATCCCAATCTGGCAAATCTGTAATCCACTGAGTTCCTTGGTCAGAGTATATCCCTTCATTCTCCAGATGAGCAAAATTAATGGTTGGAGTTATTACTTGGGCACTGCAGTTATGGAGTTGATTTCCTAAGCTTCATGTGCTGGTTGATATAGGCTTCTCCCCACTACTCCAGCACAGTCAGATTCTTGGTGGTTGAGCTCTGCAAATTCCTCTATAGTCTCTACAGTTTGATATCAGAGTAGGAACCTCCAAAGAGTGATCCAGTGTTAGGGAAGACTGATTGTCTCTAGGGTTCTCTTTTCTTGATGGAGGAACTAGAGACTCAGTGGAGATGACTCCAGGTGGTGTTGCATTGGCTTGGCAGAAGGGCAATGAAGTTAACATGTGGTTCCTTCTCTTACTGGTCTAATGCAGTCTTGGTTTCTGTTAAAATTGTTGCTTCAGCCTCGCCATGTTCTAAGATTCTCTCTGTGCTTTTTTTTTTTTTCTTTGATAGTTGTTAGTTATTCTTGTGAGAGAGACCAAAGTCAGGAATGACTACTCCTTCCTGAATAGCTTTTATCATTTTGTCTTACAAATAAGTTTATCATTAGGTAAGAAAGCTACAGTTCTGAAAATTATTTTAATGGCAGTGAATCTCACTCTTTCTGTTGCCCTTGAGACAGTACAAAATAGTTTAGGAGCTCAATGAATTTTTAAAAAAATAAATAATGAATTAATGTGTGAATGGATATAAACATTTTAATCAAAAGGAATTTTTCCTCATTTATCTCATGTTTCAAAACATTTAACATAGGGTTTTGTTCGCTGCATTGAAGATAATTTTTCTTTCTTGTAAAACTTTAGAAGTGTGTTGTCAAGTCATTTGTTCAATATGTACCTATAGATAAATAGTCAAATTTGATAGTAGACTTCCAATGGTGGCAATGACTAGAAATGTTTCCCCAAATTGTGAGATTAATAAATATCTAGGAGTTCCTATTAAATATGCAGATTTTTAAACTTTATGATAGGCTTATTAAACTTGACTCTTCGATTAAGAAGCCTGGGAAACTGCATCCACCCTTCAGGTAATTGGTGGTGTTGGTCAATAACTATATCCTAAATAAAACCAAAACTTATATTTTGAGCTAATAAATCAAAATAGGTCTGTTTTGATTTTTTTCAGTTTTCATATTCACTTTCAATTTGCTACTGAACTCACTGATAAAGTCACTAATTTGACTAAAGCCACATATTTTATTAATTTTGAATTAAATTCCTTCAGAATTCATAATGATTTTACTGCAGAAATTGTGGACTATATTTGCACTTGATAGGTAGATAAAATTTATCCTTAATAAAATTACTTAATAGTTTCGGTGGAATTGGATGAGGACATAGGGAGAAACTGTTTAACTTATTTAAGAAAACATACTTGGCTTAAGTGTTCTTCCAGAGTATTTGCATAGAGTATTATTCTAGTTGTAAGTGTCTCTGATCTGTTCATTAAGGTAGATCTGCCAGAACTATTACTTAACAACATTTGTTAAATAATTAGTTTGTGAAATTTTATGGCCCTAAAGGAAATAAATTTACATTTGTTTGTGGATGCCCTACATTTTAGACTTTTAACTAATCAAGGATGATAACCATCTCCCCCAATTAACTTTTAGTTAATGAAATTTTACTTTTAGTCTTTTTTTTTTTTCTGTGTTTCTGGTAAGTAGATAAAAAAAATCAACACACATTTTTTTCTAAAATTTGTTAGCCTATTGTTATGTCTGTTTCAGTATATGTTGAAATAGGGAAAAGTACTAAAAGAGAGAAAACAAAATGAACATAGGGCAACCACGTACAGTAAACCTGGGCTTCCAACGGTTTCATATTTTCAGATGTAATTCTCATAAGATCACCCTCTTCTTCGAAGAAAAGAAAACTGAGCCTAAGAAAGATAAACTGTGTGTCCAAGATCATGTAATAAGTAGGACAACTGGGATTTACAATGTTTGTCTACTTTCAGAACATTCCTTCTCTTGTCCTACATTAAATATTTCTGTGTTCTCAATAAACTGAACAGAGGTAAGCTTGTTCAGTTTTTGTAATGTGTAATCTGTACCAAACAATATATAATTATGACTTTTATCAGTCAATATGACAATTTTGCTTTATGTTCCAATGTAGTCACTATTTTCCAGACACTTTATATATTATTATGAAAAATTTCCCTTATTTTAATGTATTCCTCTGATAGATTTATTATTAATAACAAAACTTTATTTATCAAAACATATTTTTGAGGAGGTAAAGATGGCAGTAGAGTTGCAGGAGGACCCTAGGCTTACTTTGTCCCCTGAATACAGACTAAATAACTATCAAATCATCCTAAATACTCCACAAATTGATCTGAGGAATGGCAAAACAAATTCAACAACTAAAGGTAGAAAAGAAGCCACATTGAAGAAGGTAGGAAGGAAGGAAGGCAGAGACCCAGAGTGTGGCCACTGCAGTGGGGAGGGAGCCATGGTTCCAGAGAAGGGTGAAATACAATCTAGCATACATAAGAGTACATAGGGAAAGCAAATCCCCATAATAATTGGCTTAGAATGTGAGAGGGCCTAAATTTCATGAGTTCTTGCAATAAGCACGTCTTAAAACTTGGAGTTTTTAAGGTCAGCGTGCTTGGCTCTAGGAGAGTTCAGAAGACATTGGGATTGCTTTTAGAGAAAAGGCAGGGCAATTAGCCTACAGACCTAAAACCTGGACACAGCGATCTGAAGAGCACCTGGGGCCCACAGTGAGGAGATTAGTTGCTCATCTCAGAGCATGTCCAAAAGAGACAGCATTCCCAGAGAGACCTCTCTGGGACTAAAGGAACTAGCAGGCACCATTTCCCTCAACATAAGCCAGGGCCACCTAAAGGATTCAGGACAGAGCCCACACTCCCTACCTAACTTGCTTACACCAAGTTCTAGCCCCTGAACTCTGGAAGAGCTGCCCTTCCAAGTCATGCTTGTCTTAGTCCCAACTTGGTGAAGCCTCCACCCCAGAAGACCAGACCAAACCCTTGCTCACACTCTTCCACTAGACCAGGGAGTTTGCAGGGCCTCTATTCTGTTTGTGGTGGTGACAGGTCTCATACCTCGTGTTTGACAAGCAGACCAGAGCACACCTAGTTAAAATACACCACATTACACAAACACACACATAATACACGAGCCAGGGATCAAACACCGCCCACAACAGTCAAAGAGAGCCTCTCCAGATAACTGGCCTGAAAAATAAAATGGTCAGAACAGAACAAAAGAGCACAGGCAGCACACACTCCCTGAAGAACCAGGTTCTGGGGAATAGTAGACACTACAATGCAGGGCCCTACAGGACCTCTTCTTCATAAAGCCCATATTCTCAAGAACAGGAAACATAGCTGAATTTCATAACACAGAGAAACAGGCACAAGGACTTTGACATAATGAAAAGATAAAGGGATTTGTCCAAAATGAAAGAACAGGACAAGGCCATAGCTGGAGATCTAAGCAAAACAAATATAAGTAATATTCCTGCTGGAGAATTTAAAGCAATGATCATAAGGGTACTCACTGGGCTTGAGAAAAGAGTGGACAGCACCAGTGAGACCATTAACACAGAGAAAGAATGACATAGCAGAGATAAAAGGCTCAATAAACAGAGAAACACACTTGATGGGAAGAATAGCAGGCAGGAAAAAGCAAAGGGATAAACTAATGACCTAGAAGACAGAGTAATGGAAAGTAGTCAGACTGAACAAAAGAGAAAAGAAGAATTATGCAAAATGAGAATAGATTTAGGAGATTCAGTGACTCCATCAAATGTAATAATACTCACATTATAGGAGTCCCAGAAAAAGAGAGAGGAAAGGGGGCAGAGAATTTATTTGAAGGAATAATAGCTGAAAACTTCCCTAAACTGGGGAAGGAAACAGATATCCAGATCCAAGAGGCACAAAGAACTCCCATCAAAACCATCAAAAGCAGAACCACACCAAGTCATACTGTAATTAAAATGGCAAAATATAGTGATAAACAAACAAACAAGCAAAAGTATTAAAAGCACCAAGACAAAAGAAGACAGTTACATAACAAGGAAAGCCCATATGTATCACCAGATTGTTCAGCAGAAACTTTCCAAGCCAGAAATTTGTGGCAAAATATATTCAAAGTGCTGAATGAGAAAAATCTGCAGCCAAGAATACTCTATCTAGCAAAGCTAACATTCAAAATAGAAGAGCAGATAAAGAGTTTCCTAGATAAACAAAAGCTAAAGGAGTTTTAACCACTAAACCAGCCCTGCAAGAAATATTAAAGGGGATTCTCTGAGTGGAAAGGAGAGACCAAGTGACAATACAGAGGTAAGAAACTCAAAAGCTGTAAAATGAATATTTTTGTAACAAATCAGTCAAGGAAATAATCACAAAAAATGATGTAAAATATAACATATACCTAAAATGTTATGAGGAAAAGAGAAAATAATGGGTTTAAACTTAAAAGATGATCAATTTAATATAGACTGCTATATGCAGAAGTTATATACAAACCTAATGGTAGCAACCTATCAAAAACTATTAATAAGTATGAAAAGAATAAAGATAAAGAAATCCAAATGTATCATTAAAGAAAATTAGCAAACCATGAGAGAAGACAGAAAAGGATCACAGAAAATCTTTAAAAACAACCACAAAATATGGATATGACAGATATGGGCACATATCTATCAATAAGTACTTTGAAGGTGAATGGACTAAATGCTCCAATCAAAAGACATAGTATGTCAGAGTGGATAAAAAAACAAGACCCATCTACATGCTGCACACAAGAGACTCATTTTAGACCTAAAGACGCCTGCAAATTGGAAGTGAGAGGATGGAGAAACATTTCTCATGCAAAAAAGTATTGGAGTATCAATACTTATTTTGGAATAAAGTAGACTTTAAAACAAAGACTGTCACAAAAGAAAATTTTATTTTATCACAGAATAAAAGAAAATTCAGCAAAAAGATATATAACAATCATAAAAATGTATGCATACAACATTGGAGCACGCAAATATATAAAACAATAACAAAGAAGTTAATCAATAATCATACACTAAAAGTAGGGGACTTTAACACTCTACTTATATCAATGGGCAGATCATCTAAACAGAAAATCAACAAAAATCAATGGCTTTGAATGATACACTGGACCAGAGGTATCAGAGCATTATATCCTAACACAGCAGAATACACATTCTTTTCAAGTGCACAAGAAACATTCTCCAGAATAGATCATGTATTAGGCCACAAAACAGGCCTTGATAAATACAGTAAAATTGAAATCATATCTTCCATGTTTTCTGACCACAATGCTATAAAACTAGAAGTCAGCCATAAGAAAAAAATCTGGAGGTTAAGTAACATGCTACTAAATAATGAATGGGTTGGCCTGGAAATTAAAGAAGAAATTTAAAAAGAACATGGAGACAAATGAAATTGAAAAGAAATACAATGGTTCAAAACCTTTGGGGCACAACAAAAGCAGTTCTAAGAGGGAAGTTTATAGCAATAAAGCTACATCAAGAAGCAAGAAAATTCTCAAATAAACAACCTAACCTTACACCTAAAGGAGCTAGAAAAAAGAACAACAAATGAAGCCTTAAGCCAGCAGAAGGAAGGAAATAATAAAGATTAGATCAGATATAAGTGATAGAGGAACAAAAAAATCCAATAGAACAGATTAAAGAAATGAGGAGCTGGTTCTTAAAAAAAAAAAAATCAGTAAAATTGGGGTGCCTGGGTAACACAGTCATTTAAGCATCTGACTCTTGGCTTCAGCTCAGGTCATGATTTCAGGGTTGTGAGATCGAGCCATGCGTCAGGTTCCATGCTCAGTGTGGAGTTTACTGGAGATTTCCTTTCCCTCTGCCTCTCCCACTTGTGCATACACTTTCTCTCACTCTTAAATAAATAAATAAATATTTTTTAAAAATTTTGATAAATCTCTATCCAAACTCATCAACAAAAAAAGAGAAAGAAAGGACCCCCCCAAAAAATAAAATCACAAATGAGAGAGAAGAAAGAATAACCAACCACAGAAATAGCAAGTAATTATAAGAGAATATTATGAAAAACTCTAGACCAACAAATTGGACAACCTAGAAGAAATGGGTAAGTTCCTAGAAGCATATAACCTACCAAAACTGAAACACAAAGAAATAAAAAATTTGAGCAGACTGATAATCAGCAAAGAGATTAAATCAGTAATCATAAAGTTCCCAGCAAACAAAATTCCTGGAACAGATGGCTTCACAGGCAAGTTCTACCAAACTTTTTTTAAAGAGTTGATACTTACTCTTCCCAAACTATTCAAAAAAAAAAAAAAAAAAAGAAAGAAAGAAAGAAAGAAAAGGAAGAAAACTTGCAAATTCATTTTATGAGGCAAGCATTACCCCGATACCAAAACTGGATAAAGACATCACAAAAATGAGGACTACAGGCCAATATCTCTGATGAACACAGGTGCAAAAATCCTCATCAAAATACTGGCAAGCCAAATGCAACAATACATTAAAAAAAAAAAATCATTCATCATGATCAGATGGAATTTATTGTTTGGTTGCAAGGGTGGTTTAGTGTTTATAAATCAATCAATGTTAAACATCACATTAATAAAAGGATAAGAACCCTATGACTGTTTTAATAGATACAGGGGAAAAAATATTTGACAAAGTACAACATCCATTTATGATAAAACCCTCAACAAAGTATGTTTAGAGAGAACATATCTCAACACAATAAAGGCCATATGTGAAAAAACCATAGGAAACATCATAGTCAATGGGGAAAAAACTGAGAGCTTTTCCTCTACAGTCAGGAACAGCACAGTGATGGCCACTCATACTACTTTTATTCAACATAGTACTAGAGGCCCCAGCCTTAGTAATCAGACAACAAAAATAAATAAAGACATCCAAATTGATAAGGAAGTAGGAAAGTAGAACTTTCACTATTTACAAGTAACATGATACTCTATATAGAACCCCCAAAAGACTCCACCAAAAAAAACCTACTAGAACTAATACAGTAAAGTCACAGGATACAAAATCAATACACAGAAATTGGTTGCATTTCTATATACCAGTAACGAAGCAGCTGAGAGAAATTTAAAAAAAAAAATCCCATTTACAACTGCACCCAAAATAATAAGATAACTAGGAAGACCTGGGTGGTGAAATATCTAGGAATAAATCTAACCAAAGAGGTGGAAGACCTATACTTTGAAAACTATAAAACACTGATGAAAGAAATTGAAGATGACACACAAAAAAGAAGACATTCCACACTTATAGATTGGAAGAATAAATCATGTTAAGATGTCTATACCCCAAAGCAATCTACACTTTTAATGCAATCCTTATTAAAGTATCAACAGTGTTTTTCACAAAGCTAGAACAAATAATCTTAAAATTTGTAGAGAATCACAAAAGACCCTGAATAGCAAAAGCAATCTTGAGGGTGGGGGAAAAAAAGAAAGAAAGGCAAAGCTGGAGTCATCACAATTCATGACATCAAGTTATATTACAAAGCTGTAGTAATCAAAACAGTGTCATACTGGCACAAAAATAAACACATAAATCAACATAAAGAATAGAAAAGCCAGAAATAAGCCTGCAACTATATGGTCAATTGATCTTGACAAAGCAGGATAGAATATCCAATGTGAAAAAGACAGTCTCTTCAACAAATGGCATTGGGAAAACTGGACAAAAACATGCAAAATAATGAAACTGGATCATTTTCCTACACTATACACAAAAATAAACTTGAAATGGATTAAAGACTTAATGTGACACCTAAAACTGTAACATCCTAGAAGAGAGCACAAGCAGTAATTTCTCTGATATAGGCCATAGCAACTTTTTTAAGAGAGGTTGAGTAAGGGAAACAAAAACAAAAATAAACTGTTCAGACTACATCAAAATTAAAATTGTCAAGCACAGCAAAGGAAACAATCAAAAAACCTAAAAGCCAACCTATAGAATAAGAGAAGGTATTTACAAATGAAATCTGATAAAGGTTTAGTTTCTAAAAACTTAAAAGACTTTTTAAAAAACCTTAAAAAATGCAACACCCTAAAAATAAATCATCTAGTTAAAAATTGGGCAGAAGACATGAACAGACATTTTTTTTAAGATTTTATTTATTTATTTGACAGACAGAGATCACAAGTAGGCAGAGAGGCAGGCAGAGAGAGAGAGAGGAGGAGGCAGGCTCCCCGCTAAGCAGAGAGCCCGATATGGGGCTCGATCCCAGGACCCTGGGATCATGACCTGAGCCGAAGGCAGAGGCTTTAACCCACTGAGCCACCCAGGTACCCCGAACAGACATTTTCTAAAGAAGCTGTACATTGGGCCAACAGACACATGAAAAGGTGCTCATTATCACTTATTATCATCAGGGAACTACAAATCAAAACTACAATGAGATATCAGCTCACGACAATCAGAATGGCTAAAATCAACAGCACAAGAAATAACAGGTGTTGAGGAGAAGGCGGAGAAAGGAGAACCCTCTTGTTACTATTAGATGGGAACAGGAACTGGTGCAGCCGCTCAGGAAAATGGTGGAGTTTCCTCAGAAAATTAAAAATAGAACTCCCCTATGATCCCGCAATCACACTACTGCATATTTACCCAAAGAATACGAAGGTGCCGGGAATGGCCAGCAATCCCTATACCAACGGATGAAAGATTGCTACAAACTTTGCTGTGAAAGAGAGAAGGCATGGGGGTCAACTCTTAGAGACAAACACCCTTTGGTCTTTGCTCCCGCTTTCATTGGTCCTGCAGGATAATCACGGATCCTTATTCACTATTTCTCAAGTACAGGGTGTGTGACAAGGGGTCTTCCTGAAACTAGGAGATTTGTTTACAGGAAAGATACGATATGCTAATCTGTGTGGTCTACTAAACATAGCCTAAGGGACAATGCATCCATCTCTTAGATCACAGGGCGGCTGTTTGGGCTTGGAAAGCCCAGGGAAGGCAACTTGCCACATCATTCCAAGAGGCAGAGTGGTCACGCAGGCAGGCCTGGGCATTCCAAAGGCCTTACCCCTTCTCTGAAACCTTCCCTTGCCCCTTGCGTCCTCTGTGTTACATTTTAACAAGCCAGGTATTATGAATGATTTCATGCTCTACATTCACCCCAACACAAAGGGATGTATGCACCCCCATGTTTATGCAGCCCAAGTGTCCTTCAATAAATGAATGAATAAAGATGTGTTATATATACAATGGATATTATTCAGCCATAAAAAAGAATGAAATCTTGCCATGTTCACCCACATGGATGGAGCTAGAGCATACAATGCTAAATGAAGTAAGTGAGTCAGAGAAGACAAATACCATATGATTTCACTCCTGTGTGGAGTTTAAGAAACAGAACAACAGCAAATGGGGGGAGAGAGAGAGTAACCACTAGACTCTTTAACCATAGAGAAGAAACTGATCATTACTAAAGGAAGGTGAGTGAGGAATGGGTGAAATAGGTGATGGGGATTAAGGTTGGCTCTTACCTTGATGAGCACCAGTAAAAAGAACAACAACAAAACCATATGTTTCGGGGCGCCTGGGTGGCTCAGTGGATTAAAGCCTCTGCCTTTGGCTCAGGTCATGATCTCAGGGTCCTGGGATCGAGCCCCACATTGGGTTTTCTGCTCTGCAGGGAGCCTGCTTCCTCCTCTCTCTCTCTGCCTGCCTCTGCCTACTTGTGATCTCTGTCAAATAAATAAATAAAAAAAAACTTAAAAAAAAAAACCATATGTTTCTTTTTCATTTAAAATGTCTTGTAACAGCCATAAATAAGTATTCTCAGCAAAGACTTGCTATGGACAGACCCTTGAAGAAACATTTGCTGCATGTACTAAGAGATCCTTCACAGATTTTCTTTTTGCTTATGTTCATTATAATTTTATGGTTTTATGACACTCATTTAAAATGGAACAAAAATTTTCCTTCTTTCCAGATCTATAGTCTCCTTTACTTTAAAAAGAGAATAAGGTTATTCAGTTTAAAGTAGCTATAAGATTGTAACAGTTCATTGTGTAGTTATAGAACATATTATACAGCAATCATTTGACCCTTCTTTCGAAGAACTATTTGAGATATCTTTCTCAGGAGGAAATAGAATTATTAAGCTGTCATTATCTCCCAGTGCCACTGAAAGGACATGTGTTCCAATGCCATATTGCCTGACATTTAAACTCATACCTTGGGATTTGAGAAACAGGAGGGATTGGTGAAGGAGAGAAACAGTTTGATATTCTCTTACTGTATATGAAGACTTTAGGATTTTTGCCCAAACTAAAATTTAACTTGCATTTCATGTAACAGAAAAGAAAAAAAAAAGAAAAAGAGCACATAAAATGAACATTATCATCTTGTTTCATTTTTTCATCCCTGTAAAAGACAGCAACAGAAACTTACCAAAGAACCTGAGGACTATGAATGATTTTCTGAAAATGAGTGATTTTACTTTGCAGAAAAACCAAAAAAATGTTTTCCTAATGACTAATGGCTGATCCGAGAATTACAAAATGATACTGGGGTTCAAAAGGTAATGTCCAAATTAAAAAAAAAAAAAATGCTGAATTCAGTGTTAGGAGATCTAGCTCCCATATGTTAAGCACTTTTATTCTTGAGTTAGGAAAACCTGGATTCAAATGCTATCTTTTCTATTTACTAGCTTTATGGCTTTGAGCAAGTTAACTGGTGTAAGCCTTATGTTCCTTATCTATAAAATGAACATAACAATTGTTACTTACATTTTAATGTTGCTGTGACAACTAATATAGTGCATGCAAACAGTGTTTGAAAAACCTTAGTATATTATAGAATACAATAAATATTAGTTGTGGCTATTAACTATATATGTATATATTAAAAAGGATAGAAAATGCAAAGTAATTAGAGAGTAAAAATATAAACTTAATTGCTTATGACATATATGGTGATGGTTTCATTAGTGTATACTTAGCTCTAGACCCATCAAGTTGTATCTATTAAATGGGTAGATCTTTTTGCATGTCAATAATACCTCAATAAAGTAGTTTAAAATTTTAAATAAAATAAATAAAAATGTAGACTTAAGTAAATTAAGAAAGAGAGAAAGAGTAATATATAAAAATGAATTTTATTTAGTCCTTGAAGTTAGCTGCCTTTTTTCTTCTGGATCCAAGTGGAAAGAGCAATGTAGGACTTGAGCAATCACAATATTCACAGTGTCCATTAGAAGAAAAGAACTCAAATTAATTTGATCAGAGCTATCTCAATGGATTTTAAAAGGAATATTGAAAGATGATGTGGATGTTATCTAAGCAAAATCCCTAGAATAAATTTAATAAGGGATGTCCAACAGTTGTTTCTTAAAACATATGTCAATGCAATCTTGGAGCATAAAGATAGTTCAACACAAAAATAGTCCTAAGTGGGGCCACAGCAATACAGACTAAATATTCATAGTTCTTTTCTTTCTTTTTCTTTCCAGTTTTATTGGTGTATAAATCACAAATAAAACTGTAATATATTGGAGGTGTATGATATTATTTGATATATATACATTGAGATGGAACATATCTATCACTTAACAGTTAGCTTTTGTGTGTGAGAGAGAACACTAAAGATCTATTCTTTTAGCAAATTTTAATTTTACAAAGAGTATTATCAACTATACTCACCGTGGTATAAGTTAGAAACTCAAATTTATTTCATAACTGAAAAATTGTACCCTTTTACCAATTCTTCCCCATCCACTCTGCCTGTCATTCCATCCAGGGGATGATTTCCTTTACTATGCAAAAATCTTTTAGTTAAATGCAGTCCTGCTTGGTTATTTTTGCTTTTGTTGTCTCTGCTTTTGGTGTCAAATCCATAAAATCATTGCTAAGACCAATATGAAGGAACTTAACTACCTATGTGTTATTCTAGGAGTTTTATGGTTTTTGGTCTTACATTCAAGTCTTTGACCATTTTGAGTTGATTTTTGTGTATGGTATAAGGGTCTGGTTTTATTCTTTTGCAAATGGCTGTCCAGTTTCCCAGCACCATTTATTGAAAAAACTATATTTTCCCCATTATATATTCTTTTCACCTTTATCAAAAATGGCATACATTGGTTTATTTCGGGGCTCTTTATTTTGTCCAGTTAATCTGTTTGTTGGTTTTGATGCCAGTGCTATACTGTTTTGATTGCTATAGTTGGGTTTTTTTTATAATTTTTTATAAACATATGATGTATTATTAGCCCCAGGGGTACAGGTATGTGAATCGCCAGGTTTACACACTTCACAGCACTCACCATATCAGTGTCCATTGATACCCTCCCCAATGTCCATAACCCCACCATCCTCTCTCTACCTCCCTCCCCCCGGCCACCCTCAGTTTGTTTTGTGACATTTAGAGTCTCTTATGGTTTGTCTCCCTCCCAATCCCATCTTGTTTCATTTATTCTTTTCCCACCCCCCAAACCCCCTACATTGCATCTCTACTTCCTCATATCAGGGAGATTATATGATAGTTGTCTTTCTCTGATTGACTTATTTCGCTAAGCATAATACCCTCTAGTTCCATCCATGTTGTCGCAAATGACAAGATTTCATTTCTTTTGATGGCTGCATAGTATTCCATTGTATGTATATACCACATCTTCTTTATCCATTCATCTGTTGATGGACATCTAGGTTCTTTCCATAGTTTGGCTATTGTGGACATTGCTGCTATAAACATTCAGGTGCACGTGCCCCTTCGGATCACTACATTTATATCTTTAGGGTAAATACCCAGTAGTGCAATTGCTGGGTTGTCGTGTAGCTCTATTTTCAACTTTTTGAGGAGCCTCCATGTTGTTTTCCAGAGTGGTTGCACCAGCTTGCATTCTCACCAACAGTGTAGGAGGATTCCCCTTTCTCTGCATCCTCGCCATTGATTGCTATAGTTTTGTAATATGGTTTGAAATCAGGAACTGTGATGTCTTTGTCTTTGTTCTTCTTGCTTGAGGCGACTTTGGCTATTTTGGGTCTTTTATGGTTCCATACAAATTTTTAAGGATTCAGTTTAAACCAAAGACAAATAATAGAACAAGATACTTCCAGGGATACAACTGTTTACAATAAAACCAGTTGAGAAATACTTCATATTGCACCCTTCTTTTTTTTTTTTTTTTTTTTTTTTTTTTTTGTTAAAGAAGCACTAGCATATTTACAGGTTTAAGAAAGAGGATTTTAGGGGAAATGCCAATTTAATTTTTTTTTATTGTCAATTTAGACTCTCCAAACATATTTGATCCTAGGAGCCCTTTTCTTCCATGATACATAATAACATCCAAGCTAGTATTGACAGAACAAAAGAAATTCCCATAGAAAGGTATGGGTGGACTTCAGAAAGTGCTTAATAAGGAAGTTAGTAAGCATAAATATGCTTAATACAAGCCAGATTTTGATAAACAACATCAGAGTTAAGTTTGTAAAAGACTCTGGGGTGTATTGAGTAACATGATTTAATGATTAACCGCAGGCAGGAGCTATCAAGAATGAGTATCTGTCAAGGGTCCCTCTGTGGCTCAGTCATTAGGCATCCAGCTCTTGTTTGGCTCAGGTCAAGATCTCAAGGTCCTGAGATAGAGCCCCATATGGGGCTCTGCACTGGGTGTGGAGCCTGCTTAGGATTCTCTGTCTCCCTTTCCATCTCTCCTGCCATCCCTCTTAAATTAAAAAAAAAAAAAGAGAGAGAGAGAGGAATGAATATCTGGGCTTTCATACATTTATAATATTAGCAGAACCATTAGTAAACAAATTTACTATATGGCATCCTAGAGCCCTGGGAGATTACTGCCTTTGACTCCTTGATGATCTTTTTAAAAAATCTACATAGGAATTTATATAGAATTTTCTTATTCAGATAAAAGAATTCTATATTCCCTACTTAACATATACAGATTTTAAAACCATTATATAATCTTCTACAGATGAGGAATAAAATGATAACCAATTTTAAAGGTCTGTCATTTTTTACCTTAACCTAGACTAATAGAGATTAGAATTATAGTACCGTGTACTGATAGAGATAGTCTTTTTTCAAAATTTTGAATTTTAAAAAGGAATAGTTTTAAACACCAGCTTGTTTAGCCTGTTGGCAGCTATGGCAAATAATAGAACAAGATACTTGAGGACCCTTTGTTTTCTAGAATCTTACTCTCGTTATTTTCTGGTGGGTGATAATCACTACTGAGCAAAAACCAGCACACTTTAACTTCTGTAGGAGTAACCAGGAATGGAAAACCAACTGTTTTAAAAGAGTGTTTTTATGGATATCTTTTGAACTTAGATTCATGTTAGAGTAGGCAGGGCCCAAAATCTATTTTTTGCAGCATTAATTTGAAAATGTCAGTTATGGTAGAGTGATCTCTTGTTAAAGTTGCTAAGAAAACATTTTTCTTTATTAGCATTAACCTAAAGGATTTTTCCTATAACCTTATATTTGTGTTCCTGTGAAAGCAACACCTTAGTACTAGATACAAAGCTATTGTTATTCCAGTGACTATCACCAGTATTGCCTTCAGAAATATAGGAGGTTATATAAGCGTTTTTTGTTTGTTTTTGTTTTTGTTTTTTTTAATTTTATTTATTTATTTGACAGACAGAGATCACAAGTAGGCAGAGAGGCAGGCGGAGAGAGGGGGGAAGCAGGCTTCCTGCTGAGCAGAGAGCCCGATGTGGGGCTCGATCCCAGGACCCCGGGATCATGACCTGAGCCAAAGGCAGAGGCTTTAACCCACTGAGCCACCCAGGTGCCCCTATATAAGGGTTTTATTTAAGTTTTATGTTTCAGATTTTTTTGGAGGAGGCATTTTATTTGAGGTCTCAGACAAAGACATATAAAGCCCCTTTTTTCACCAGAACCATTTTAAAAGTTTCTGTTTTCACATGGTTTTGTGTTCATTTAGATCTTAAATATTATCATCATTTGGCATTATAAAAATAAAGTAGGGGCAATCTTCACATTCTGCGATAAAGATTAGTTCTTTTATGAAATGGAGGAATGAGGGAATGTGTAAATTTAATCATTTAATTAGGTGGTATATAAACATCTTTTATGAGCCAACTACTATATTACTAGGGATATGGTAACGAATAAAACAGTTTATATCCTCTAGAAGCTTAGATTGCATGAGAAAAGGGTGACATTAAGCACATGATTTCCAATAAATACTGTATTATTTCAGAGATACAGAGAACTTTAGAGAACAGATTGGTTAGAGACACGTCAGAGAATACTTTTCTGTGTGCTTTCTGGACACCACATGTTATCTTATTTAGCTCTACAATTCCTACTTAGGTCTGTGTGGACTCAATGATGGAGTTGGAGGGAAAAAATGAAAGGTCATGGAAGGATGTGTGCAGAATGCTCAGGAAATTAGGTATTATAAAACATAGCACTTGGAAATTCATCAAATAAAACTGTCTTGTCACTTTGCATTGGAAATATATAATGGGGCCACTTTTGATTTGATCAGCATTGGTTGAAAATCTAGAGTACCAGAAACTCTGTAATACAACAAGAATGTAAAGACTCCACTCTTCTTAGATCTTGTTTTAGTGGTGAGATAACTCAAGGAATTACATGATTATAATATACTAATATGAAAAGGCAGTGCTCAATGACAAGTACAATGTTCTGAAGGAAAAAGAACAGGATCTGAGAATTAAAAAAAAAAAGACTTATAAAAGAGATGGCTTAAAGGGTAGAATTTTGCAGGTGAAGATAGTGTGAGGGTAGAGAGTATCTCAAAACATAATGCAAACTAGGAAGATGAGAGATAATCTAAACTTTCTAAGTATAGACTAATAATTTTTGGAGGCTACATAAGAGAATAAAAATATTGGAAATAATAAAGTAAGATGAGTTAAAAATACATAAGAAAGGCAAAGAGGCCTGTAGAAAGCATTATAAACAGGGATGACTGAACATTCCTAGAGAAATAGGCTTGGAGCTACATATACATTTAATACAGAGGGAATGCTTACTCATGAAATTCTTCAAGCGATGCTTAGAATGCTGTTTCTCATACATGACTGTATGTTAGTTTTACCCATTGTGTGGAATTGTATGTCCTATTGACAAGGCAGATTTCATAGGCTTCCATGGGACATAGAAAGAATTTTTCAGGTGGAAATATTTGCTCCCTCCCTCACCCCACATGATTTGGAAGCCTACTAAAATTTGAGAATAATTAGATGAAAATCGATAGCACTTTTTTTTTTTAAAGATTTTATTTATTTATTTGTCAGAGAGAGAGAGAGGGAGAGAGAGCAAGCACAGGCAGACAGAATGGCAGGCAGAGGCAGAGGGAGAAGCAGGCTCCCTTGCTGAGCAAGGAGCCCGATGTGGGACTCGATCCCAGGACGCTGGGATCATGACCTGAGCTGAAGGCAGCTGCTTAACCAACTGAGCCACCCAGGCGTCCCGGATAGCACTTTCTTTCCAGTACCTTTCCTACAATTTGCATAAAAGATGATGTATACATATATATCCTAAGGAAGAAAAAAATGGTTTTAGTGTTCATTTAATTGAAGTATAATTGAAATACAATATTATTTTAGATTCACTGTTCAACATAATGATTTGATATTTGTATATATCATGAAATCATCTCAGCATTAAGTCTATACCACGTGTCACCATACAAATTCACATTTTGTCCTTGTAATGAGAAATTTTAAGATTTTCTTTCATAGAAAATTTCAAACTTTGAATACAGTATTTTTGACTGTAGTCCTTGTGCTGGAAGTTACATTACTTTGACTTATTTATTTTATAACTAGAAGTTTGCACCACTTGATCTTTACCCATTTTGCCCCTTCCCTCTGGCAACCATTAATCTGTTGTTTGTATCTTTGAATTTTGTTTTGTTTATTTGTTTTTTTTTTTTTAGATTCCAGATATAAGTGAAATCATGTATTATTTGTCTTTCTGTGGTATTTCACTTAGCATAATACTCTCAAGATTCATTCATGTTGTTGCAAATGGCAAGATTTCATTGTTTTTGTAAGTATTTCATTGTGCAGGTCTTAATTTGACTTAGGATGGAGTTATGTCCCAATGAACCCATTTTAGTGGAAAACATCGTAAGTTGAAAGTCCATTTAATACTATGAACATCATAGGTTAGTCTAACTTCCTTTATCTTTTTTTAAATTTTATTTTATGTATTATTTTTGCAAGAGAGAAAGAGAGAGAGCATGAGCACATGAGCAGGGGGGAGGGGCAGAGGGAGAAGCAGACTCCCCACTGAGCTGGGAGCCCATGTAGGGCTTGATCCAGGACCCTGAGATCATGACCTGAGCTGAAGGCAGAAGCTTAATGACTGAGCCATCCAGGCGCCTTAGCCTAACCTACTTTAATGTGCTCAGAACACTTACATTATATACTACAATTGGGCAAAATTATGTAACATAAATCTTATTTTATAATAAAGTGCTGAATCTCATGCAATATATTGAATAGTGAAAGTGAAAAATGGGGTGGTTATATGGATACAGAATAGTTTAAGTGTATCAATTGTTTACCCTCATTATCATATGGCTGACAGGGAGGTGTGCCACATATCACAACCAAGAAAAAGATCAAAATGCAAAAATCAAAGCATGGTTTCTATTGAATGAATATCATTTTCACACTGTCACTAAGTCAAACAATTGTTACATTAAACTATTATAAGTTGAGGGTTGTCTGTGTATATATACCACATCTTTCTTATCCATTCCTCTCTCAAGGGACATTTTAGATTATTTCCATATCTTGGCTTTTGTAAATAATGCTGCAGTGAACATAGGATGTGCATATATCTTTTCAAATTGATGTTTTCATTTTCTTCAGATAAATGCCCAGAAGTGGAATTGCTAGAGTATGGTAGTTCTATTTTTAATTTTTTGAAGAATCTCAGTAATGTTTTCCATAGTGGCTATACCAATTTACATTCCAACCAACAGTGAACATGGGTTGTTTTTTTCACCATATCTTCACTAATATGTTTTCTTCTTTTCCTTTCTGATAATAGCCATTCTGACAGGTGTCAGGTGATATCTCATTGTGATTTTGATTTGCATTTTTCTTGATGATTAGTGATTTGAACACCTTTTCGTGTGTCTATTGGCTACCTGTATGTCTTTTCTGAAAAATGTCTCCTCAAATCATCTGCCCATTTTTAATTGGATTGTTTGGTTTTTTGTTGTTGAGGTGTATGAGTTTTTTTATATTTTGTATGTAAACCCCTTATCAGATATATGATTTGTGAATATTTTCTCCTATTCTCTAGTTTGCCTTTTATTTTGTTGATGTTTTCCTTCACTGTGCAGACACTTTTTTTGTTTCAATGTAGTCACACTCGTTTATTTTTGCTTTTATTGTCGCTGCTTCTGGAGTCAGATCCAGAAAGGTATCATTAAGAATGATGTTAAGGAGCTTATCGCCTATGTTTCCTTTCAGGAGTTTTATGATTCCTTCCTTACATTCAAATTAATAATCCACTTGGAGTTATTTTTTTGTGTATGTATGATGTAAGATAGTGGTTCAGTTTTATTCTTTTGCATGTATTTGTCCAGTTTCCTCAACACTATTTACTGAGGATACTGTCCTTTCCCTTTGTATGATCTTGCATTCATTGCTATAAATTAACAGATCATAAATGTGTGGGTTTATTTGTAGGTTCTCCATTCTATTCCATTAATCTTTTTACCTGTTTTTATCCCAAACCATACTGTATTGATTGTTAGGACTTTGTAGTATAGCTTGAAATCAGGAAGCATGCTATCTCCAGCTTTGTTCTTTTTTCTCAAGATTGTCTTGGCAGGTATTAAGGAGGGCACATATTGGGCACCTGGGTGGCTCAGTGGGTTAAAGCCCCTGCCTTCGGCTCAGGTCATGATCCCAGGGTTCTGGGATCGAGCCCCACATCAAGCTCTCTGCTCCGCAGGGAGCCTGCTTCCCCCTCTATCTCTGCCTGACCCTCTTCCTACTTGTGATCTCTGTCAAATAAATAAATAAAATCTTAAAAAAAAAAAAAAAGGAGGGCACATATTGCATGGAGCACTAGGTGTTGTACATAAACAATGAATCTTGGAACACTGCATCAAAAACTAATGATGTATTTTATGGTGACTAACATAACACAATAAAAAATAAAGATTGCTTTGGCCGTTTGGGAATTTTTTGGCTCCATACACATTTTAGAATTAGTTATTCTATTTCTGTGAAAAATGGCATAGGAATTTTAAAAGAGATTACATTGAGTCTGTATGTTGCTTTGGGTAATATGGACATTTTAACAAAACTGATTCTTCCAATCCATGAGCATGGACTATCTTTCCGTTTATTTGTGTGTTCTTCAATTTCATTCATCACTTTCTTACAGTTTTCATTGTACTAGTCTTTAACTCTTTTGGTTAAATTTAGTCCTAGGTATTTTATTCTTTTTGATGTAATTCTAAAGGGATTGTTTTCTTAATTTTGATAGTTCATTGTTAATGTAGAGAAATGCAACATATTTTTGTATATTGATTTTTACCCTGCAATTTTACTGAATTTGTTTGTTCTAACAGTTTTTTTGTTTGTTTGTTTGTTTCAGGAGAGTCCTTAGGGTTTTCTTTATATAAAATCGTGTCACCTATCTTTTGTTCTTTTCTTTTCCCCTGCATAATTCCTCTGGCTAGAATTTTCAATACTCTGTTGAATAAAAGTTGTGAGAGTGGGCATCCTTGTTTTTCCTGGTCTTAAAGGAAAAGCTTTTAACTTGTACCATTGAGTGTGATGTTAGCTGTGGATTTGTCATCTATGGACTTTATTATGTTTAGGTACATTCCTTTTATATTCACTGTGTTGAGAGTCTTTATCATAAATGGATGCTGAATTTTGCCAAAAGCTATTTCTGTATCTATTGAGATGATCATATGATTTTCATCATTAATTTTGTTAATGTAGTACGTCATGTTGATTGATTCATGGTGTGAACCAGTCTTGTAACCCTGGAATAAATCCTGCTTGATCATGGTGTATGAGGCTTTTAATATATTGGTGAATTAGTTTGTAAACATTTCATTGAGGATCTTTGCATAGGCGTTCATCAGGATACTGGCCTGCAATTTTCTTTTTGTTGTGGTGTCTTTGTCTGGTTTTGGTATCAGGGTAATGCTGGACTCAAAAAATGAGTTTGTGTGAGTTTCCTTCTCTGCAAATTTTTGATAGAGTTTCAGAAGAGGAAGTGTGAATTCTTTGAATGCTTAGTAGAATTCACCAGTGAAGTTATTTAGTCCTGTACTTTTGTTTTGGGGGAGCTTTTTGATTGCTTATTCAATCTCCTTACTAATAATCAGTTCATCCAGATTTTCAATTTCATCATGACTCAGTGTTGGTAGGTTATACGTTTCTAAGTGTTTATCCATTTCTTCTAGGTTGTCCAGTTCATTGGTATATAATTGTTTAAATTTCTCGTGATTCTTTCTTTTTCTCTTGATATCAGTTGTAACTTATATTTCATTTTTTTAAAATTTGAGCCCTTTCTCTTTTTTTCTTGTTCAGTCTAGCTAAAGGTTTGTTGATTTTGTTAATATTTTCATAGAACTGACTCTTAGTTTCATTGTTTTTTCTAGCTCTTTAGTGTCTATTTCATTTATTTGCACTCAATTTTTATATTTTCCTCCTTCCACTAACTTAAGGGTTTGTTTGCTCTTTTTTTTCCCACTTAGTTCTTTTGCAAGTAAAGTTAAGTATTTTATCTGTGATTTTTCTAGTCTTGAGGTACGTCTGAACCGCTATGAACTTCCTTCTTAGAACTGATTTTGCTGCATCTCATAGAATTTGGTGTTGTAGTTCAATATTCATTTGTCTTCTGGTATTTGATTGTTGGCTTATTTCTTCTTTGATATCTTCATTGACCTATTGGTTTTTCAGTAGCATGTGGTTTCATCCCTACATATTTGTGACTTTTCCAGTTTTATCTCATAATTGATTTCTTGTTTAAAACCATTGTGGTTGAAAATGATACTTGAAATGAATCCTATCTTCTTAAATTTATTGAGACTTGTTTTGTGGCCTAACATGTGATCTGTTCTGAAGAATGTTCCATGTGCTCTTGAGAAGATTGTGTTCTCCTGCTTTTGGATGGAATGTTTTATATATACCCATTAATTCCGTCTGGTCTAATGTATGTTTCAAGCTTAGTGTTTTCTTATTAATTTTCTGTCTGGATGATCTATCCACTGATGTATCGGGCTTATTAAAGTTACCTACTATTACCGTATTGTGGTCAATTTCTTCCTTTATGTCTATGAGTATCAATTTTACATATTTAAGTGCTACTATAAATATTTTATTTTCTTGCTGGATTGGCTTTTTATCATTATGTATTGCCCATCTTTGTCTTAGAATCTTTTTTTTTTTTTTTTTTTTTGACAGAGGGAGCTCACAAGTAGAAAGAGAGGCAGGCAGAGAGAGATAGGAGGAAAGCAGGCTCCCTGCTGAGCAGAGAGCCTGATGTGGGGCTCGATCCCAAGACCCTGGGATCATGACCTGAGCCGAAGGCAGAGGCTTAACTCACTGAGCCACCCAGGTGCCGCCCATCTTTGTCTTTTATTACAGTCTTTGTCTTAAATTTTATTTTGTCTGATATCACTGTAACTATGCCTCATTCTTTTGGTTTCCATTTTCATGAAACATATTTTCTATCCCTTTACTTCCAGTTTGTGTGTGACTTTACATCTAAAGTGAGTGTCTTGTGGGACAGCATAGCATATTAATGGGTCTTGTTTTTATATCTATTCAGCCACTCCATGACTTTTGATCAGTGAGTTTACTTCATATACATGTAAAGTAATTGATAATAAGTATGTGCTTATTGCCTTTTATTAATTGTTTTTGTCTGTTTTGTAGCTCCTCTGTTTCTTTCTTCTCTCTCTCTCTTTTTTTTTTCCTCCCCTCCCTTGTGGTTTGTTGACTTTCTATAGTATTGTACTGAGATTTCTTTCTCATTATGCGTGTGTGTCTACTATGGGTTTTTAGTTTGTGGTCAACATCTATTTTAAGATGATAGCAGGTTAAGCTTGCATACATTCTAAAACTGTACATTATTACCTTCTGCATGCCACACATTTTGTGTTTTCAATGTCATATTTTACATATTTTTATTGTGTGTATCCCTTAACTAATTATCCTGCCTAAATTTACTACTTTTGTCTTTTAATTTTCATACTATCTTTATAAGTAATGATCCCACTACTTTTATTATTATTTACCTTTACCTGTGAGATTTTAATTTTCATATTTGTTTTTATTACTCACAGTGCTCTTTTATCAGCTTAAAGAAATCCCTTTAACATTTCTTGTAAGGTTGCCTTATTGTTAATGATTCCTTTAGCTTTTGTCTGAAAATCTCTACCTTTTCCTTCAATTCTGAATGATAATCTTACCAGGTCAGTTATTCTTGGCTGAAAATTTGTGTGTTTGTTTCATTTTCTTTCAACAATTTGAATATATCATTCCACTTTTTTCTGGCCTATGTTTTTTTCTGAGAAATTTTCTAATAATCTTATGGGATTTCCTTTGTATTAAATTCTTTTTTTTTTCTTGCTGCTTTTGAGTCTCTCTTTATCTTTAATTTTTAACACTTTTATATGTGTTTAACACATTATAATGTATCTTAGTGTGGTCTCTTTGGGTTTATTTTGTTTGGAACTTACTGGGTTTTCTGGTATCTGGATGTCTATTTCTCTTTCCAGATTAGTGAAGTTTTTAGTCATTATTTCTTCAAATAATTTTCTGCCCTTTTTGTTCTCTCTTTTCTTCTGGAACTCCTATAATGCAGATTTTTTTCTGTGTGATATTGTCTCAAAGTTACATGCATCTATCTTCATATTTTTTTTAAAGATTGTATTTATTTATTTGACAGACGGAGATCACAAGTAGGCAGAGAAGCAGGCAGAGAGAGAGGAGGAAGCAGGCTCCCTGCTGAGCAGAGAGCCCTATGCAATGCAGGTTTCGATCCCAGGATCCTGGAATCATGACCTGAGCCGAAGGCAGAGGCTTTAACCCACTGAGCCACCCAGATGCCCCTCTTCATATTTTTTTAACTCTTATTTATTTTTGATGCTTTTCTTGGGTGAGTTCCACTGCCCCATCTTCTAAGTCACTGATTCTGCCTTCTACTTGTCTGCTGTTGAATCCCTTTTGTGTATTTTTCCATTCAGTTATTATATTCTTCACCTCTGTGGCAATGTTTGTTACTTTCTTATGTTTTCTATCTCTTTGTTGAAGTTTTCAATGGGTTGATCCTTTTGTAAGTTCAATGTAGCATCTTTCTGACTATCATTTTGAACACTTTATCACATAAATTACTTGTAAACGTATTTTGAAGGTTTTTTTCTGGGGTTTTATCTTGTTCTTTCATTTGGAACATATTCCTCTTTTTTCTCATTTTGCTTGAGTCTCTTTGTTTCTATGTATTAGGTTAATTGGCTATCTCTCACAGTCTCACAATGTTCTTATTTAGGAGTTAACCTTATGAATTAATTTTCCTTAACTCTTGGTTGTTTCTTGAAACTTTGTGATTGTATATTTTGTTGTTGTTGTTGTGGTGGTGGTAAGTCCCAGTTGTTGAGGGTGTGCTAAGACCTCAAGAGGGAAGGATTTCAATCAGCACTTAGTTTCAGACTGACACTTTTCTTGATAAGTCCCAGTTTCACATGTTGCCAAGATCTGCTAAGATCTGTGGGTTTCCAAAGGCAGAGACTTCAGTTAGCCCGTAGTTTCAGGCTCATTGGAATATGTACCTTCAGCAGCAGTTCTTAAGGCTTGCAAATATGTACAGTTCTGTGGGTTCACAATTGCAGACCCTGCTGGCCTTTAGACCAGGTGATCTGAAGTTGTCCTCTTAGTGAGATTTCCAAAATGTGAGGCGAGTGTGTGGGCTCCTTTCTGGGAGGTACTAGCAAGATTTAGCAAGGCCAAATGAGAGCTGAAAGGTGGTATCCCTAGGCCTATATTCCCTGGAGGCATAAGTGTATATATTATACAATCTGTCTTGGATAACTATCCATATTAACTTAATAATTATGTACATTCTTTGAAATGACTACATAGCTTTCTATAGAATGGCTGTCCATTATTAATTTAATTACTTCTAGCTTGATAAGCATTGCCATTTTTTGGCTAAGTTTTGTTATTACTGATAATGTTGTAATTAATATTCTTTAACACAAATCTTTAGAATATTCCTATAATTCTGGAAGTTAGATAGTAGAAATTGAATTTTTTGATCAGTTGAAGGGTTACTAAATGTGGTGATATATTGCATTATATTATCAAAATCATTACTATTTTTATAACTGACACATTATAACCACATGGCAACTAATATGTTTTCCAGAATAAAAAAAAAAAGGGAAATATGTTTGAGTGCTAGCATCATTGAATAAACTGAAGACTAATATTAAAACAAGGAAGTAAATAGTATACATTAATACTAGTGTTGGTAATGATCCCAAATTGAAATAGAATTCATGTAGATTCTAAATAATATTAAGAGCATGTATTCCAGAGCTTAGTATTCTATAATGTAATGATACTGTCAAAGGATAGTAAGAATTAATAAAACTATAGAAATATGTAAAATCCATCTTATTCAATGAGGATTTATACCCCTTACAAACATCTTTGTTCCTATGGGAGGACAAGATTCTACACAAATAAAAATTGATTCTGACTCGTTCTGCCTAGAGTCTGTAACCCTCTTAGAGTTGTTTGAATTTGGAATTTAGCATCAGAGATGCTAGCTTTCCCTGTACAGAGACTTCTCAGGCTGAGTTAATGAGTATAAATAATTAAAAATTTAAGTGAAAAAATATTCCACCTTTGGAATCTGCAACTAAAAGGTAGTAAATTGGGGAATATAATATAATTTGGTTGGACTAGCAAATTACTTCTTTTAAAAAATAGCAGAGATAAATGAAAAAAAAATTAACTGTTTTATTAAAGATTCACATTTTTAAATTAACAATTAAAAATAATAAACAATTTAGCTGAAACGAATCAACTCTTACAAATCAGTTGCCCTATTTTACTTCAAAGCATATATAAACAAAAGGTTTTCTTTATTTTCTTTTAAAGATTTTATTTATTTATTTGAGAGAGACAGAAAGAGAGAGAGAGAGCAAGAGTGGGGAGGAGTGGGAGAAGCAGGTTTTCTGACGAGCAGGGAGCCCCATGCAAGGCACAAAGCAGAGCTTGCAGGGCTCGATCCCAGGACCCCAGGATCATGACCAGAGCTGAAGGCAGTCACTTAACCAACCAAGCCACCCAAGCACTCATAACAAAAGATTTTCTAAGCCTTTCCTTGTGACTTGATTTATGCGTAGCAAAGAAAAGAGAACTATGAAATCCAAAATTATTTTTCCCACTTTGTCTGTCTACTGTAAAATATAAGTATTATTTCTTTGTGATGTGTTTCTTGATATTTTTAGACCCTACCCTTGAATGGAGTGGAGTAATTTCTACCCTTTCCACTTCATATCATCTTTCACATGTTGCCAATATAAAACTATATCAATATGTTGTGTCTAGCTTTCTTGCTAGACAACCCTTTTGAGAATAGCATGTAAGACTTAATTCAACTTTAGGAGACTTCCACCGTAGTTTTTAAAGCTCTTGGTCTCAGAACTTCTTTGCACTCTTAAAAAATAGTGAAGTCCTAAAGACCAAAGAGTTTGGCTATCTGTGGCCTACAGACTAAGTCCAGCCCACCTCTTGTTATTATAAATTACTGTTGGAACAGAGCTACCCCATTTATTTTCATATTGTTTATGGTTGTTTTCTCACTATAATGACAGAGTTGACTAATGTGACAGATGCCATATGGCCTCTCAAGCCTAAACTCTTTATTATCTTGTCCTTTGCAGGAAAACCTTTGCCATCCTCCATATAGCTAGTGGTTTTGACCTTATTAGAAATTAAAGCTTACACAGTTTTGAAATTGAGAAATACACAAGCACACTTTCCATTAACCATCAGAGCTAATGGTCATGTAGCTTTTGGGAAACCACTGTAAATGTATGAGAAAATGAGAGAGAAAAAAGCAAATAAAGTTTTAGTGTTATTATGTAAATAATTTTAACCTCCTGGGAGACCCTGAATGTGTTTCAGGAACACTAGGGTGTTCTGAGACCATACTTTAAGGATTGCTAGAATAGTATGTCAAATAGTAACTTCTCAATATATATTGAATTGAATAAGCAATGAAAACAAAAGAAAACAAATTTCTCTGTAATGCCTTAGAGTTTACAAAGAACTTTTGTGTCCATTTCTATTTTAAGAAAGTTTAAGGGAGGCAGAAGAATCAAAGGAAAGAGTTTTGTTATATCACATATCAGAGCATGGTGGAAAGCTGAGGAGAAAGACCTATAACCTAGTGACCATGATTAAGGAATATGTAACAGACAGAAAGGATTAATTTAAAATGGACCATATATAAAGGCACTTATATGACTGAATTGAATTTTTGTTACACTGCAAAGAATGGTATAATACAGTCCCGCAGTAAAGGAAATATGATGTAGTAGTATAATATATGGGGACATAGAAGAGGAATATTAGGAAGAGTGAAACAAATCATTTTCAAAAGAAAATCTTCAAAGGAGGATTGCTTGACAAAATTTTACAATGGAAGACATACTCCCTTCAAAAAAGTTAGGTAAGACCTTTCTTAGTGTTTGAGCCTGTTTTGACTTACCCTGTATCTGTACCCTTTAAGTTAAAAAAAAAAAATCAAACATTTTAAATTTATTATCTGAACCTCTGTGTGAGAAACACTAAAAATAAAAAATTTCAAAAAGAAATTTAAATTTGGGAGTGGGGTCTAGGAATAGAGAAAGAATATTTCAACACTTCTTTTGTAATCTGAAAGTAATTGAGGAAGGTTTCTGACATACTAATACATCATGACTATGCCTTTACATGCTTTGTTCTATAAAAAGTTTTTGCATTTGCATTGGAATCTAGTTACTCTTATCACCTATGTAATTGCACTCAAGTGTACTCTCCACTATAAATTAACTACAATCCAGTTGTTGTGGTTAAACAATGTATGATTTATGTTTGAGTCACATAAATGAATTAGAGTCTTTATTCAAAGTGCTTACGGGAAATGGCTTCTTTTATGTATGTTGCTTAACCATGCCCATTATTGCTACAGAAGGTATCTAAATGCACAAAATCCAACCATTCAATTGGAAGAATGTTTAAAAGAAAAATTAAGATCAGCAATTATAAGCCTAAACCCATCTAGAAACAATTTGTTCTATCTTATTATTGAAAACAAACACAAATAAACTTTAGTAAGCCATGGTGTTTTACCTCCTTCAATATTATATTTGCATTATTTGCTCAGCAAGATGAGTAAGTAATCCCTGTGGAGATATTAAGGAAATCATTTATTTTTTCTGTTAGATACACAAATGTGTATTATATAATACATAATTGCTTTTAATTAGGAGACATGAAAATTGAATATCACTACCATGTGTGACATGTGAATTATAATGTGATATTTATAAATATTTTAGTAGTTACTATTTACCAGATGGGAGTAATGTGTGTTTTTGCAAGTCTGAAACATGTTTTTTATGACTATAGTCTACATTTGAAGTGATTTATTCTGTCTTTGCAATATGGACGCAAGTTCTCTGCACTGTAAATAGTATTCCAAGCTTTTAGCAAATCAAAAAATCCTAAACATGAATCCATGTTAAGATGAATGTTAACAATTCATTTGACTACTCAATATTAAATTGAAATGTTTTCTCAGTGTGTACCATAATTTGAAATAAAAGGCTGAGCAAATTTCTAATGTTCATTTTTGCTAATCACATATAACTTTGGAAAAATAACTCTAATGATGATATTCTAACATGGAGAGAATAGTATTAAAGCCCGTGTTCTATTAGACATAAAAGTTTATCCTTCAACATTAAAATGTTATTGCTGATTTTCAGGTGGTAATTAATATCACTCTTCTTTATCTGTATTTTGCAAGTCAGAGGAAACACCTGCTAGAGATTACAACTTCTTTTGTGGAAAAAGCTTTCCCCTATTTCTTTCTTTTACAGGCTCCTTTCCTATACTCTCAGATTTCTGTCATCTTCATCACCACCCTTCTAAAATACAATGTACTTTCTTAAAGCCGCCTAGACTAGACTAGGCTTGGTGTGAGTTCTATAGTTACTGGCACGGACAATAGAAATAAGCATTATATTGTCACTCTTCCCTTTTATGCAGATTGGCTTGGTGGCTTATCTTGGCTGACACCCTGCATATCAATTGGTGTGTCTAAGAATGCTATGGCAGTCAAACTGTGAGCCTTTCAAGCAAGCATATATAATTTTAGCATTTCCTGATGCGTGCTTGAAGAGTTGCTCTTCCGTGCTTTCAGCCATTTTAATGAGGTATCTTAGTTTGGTTTACAAATATGGTAAACACAACTTGGCGTCGTTATGTTTAGACTTTGGTTATTATTTCATAATGTGTGTTTTGAGAGTACTTGACGCTGTAGAAGAGTAAAGAAACTTCATCTTTCTCCTCCTACTGTATCGGTAGACAAAATAGGAAAGGAGATAAAGCAGAATTAGAAATGACTTTTTTAATCAAACAAGATTAAAAGGTTTCAAGTCTCTTAGGATAAAATACCAATTATACCATGGTATACACACACATGCACAACAAACATAAAACTCTGAAACAAAATAACATCTTTTTTTTTTTTTACCAGTTGTTTCACAGGATTATCATTAAATCTGAGACTCAAGGAGGTTATATCTTAGCATTTGAAGCCCTAAGTGAGATTTTGCAGTTTTAAAATGTCCCAGGGGAACATATATCTTTGAGCAGTGTGATGGAATTAAAGCACTATGAACATTTGCAAGAGAAGCTAAATTAAAGGCACAAAATTTAAAAGGAGATATTATTTCATACATAAATTGCTGGCATCCACTTTATAAATAGGAATTAGATTTGTAGTCCATAAAAATCCTTAGGTAGCTGTGATTTACATTTTTCTATTAGTTGTTACAGTTTAATATTTCTCTTAATGCATTAAAATTTGTTCATGCCACTTTTTGAGAGACTAAAATGAAAATGTTACAAACAGGAATACCTTAATGAAAATGTTACAAATAAGAATACAGCAATGACATAATCAGCTCAGCATCTTTGCAAGGCTGAAATAGTGGGGAGCTTAAAATATTTGGAATTTATAGCTTTTCTCTTTTCTAGGAGGCTATATGCCTAAAACAGTAGAATTGTAGAAATTGATTATTAATATTCAGTTACTGTTAGATTCTCTTAGTTTTGGTATTAGATCCAGAGAAGCTCTATCTTGAGGAATGCTGTGGAAATGCAGCATAGGGTCAGTAAGATATAATTAAAGAATAATGATTTAAAATTAGGACACTCAGTCTCTCATTTCACTTTATTAAACTCAATGATCTTTTACAAATCATTGCTTTGTGGTATCAATCTCTTCTTGTGAAAATACATCATTCCTGATCTTCTATATAGATATAAATTATTTCTTTAAAAATAATTTCAAACTTTCACTATGTAAATAATATCTAGGTGTTTGTGACAAATTCAGGTTCCCAGTAGCCATTCCAGAGATCTGACTCAACGAGTCTTGTTATAGTAAACCTAAGTTTCAAGAATTTGTCCTCTAACTAATGCAGGTGGACCACATTTTGATGCTACCTTAGAGGGGTTGGCTAAATCCTCAATTATCTCCAGATTCCAGGGGGAACAGTTTTTATGAAAGCCAGTGACTTACATTGTTACTTCTTCATAATTACCGGGAGCAAAAATATTACTTTGAGTGATACTGTTTGGAAATGTATAATCCTTCCACGTAGGATGTTGTGTGTGCTAAAAGCCTTCAGTGAGCATGCATGCCTTCATTTTATTCTACAAAGTAAAATAATTGATACTAAAGCCATATGCAGCCATCTAAGTAGTATCTCTTCAATTAAAAAAATCAAAGAAATAGTTCAAAGAAATGCTTGAAAATCTCTTGCTTCTATAGTCACATTTCTTTATTTGAAAAACAATTAACTTAATAGTTTTGCTTCTGTTGGTACTCTGCTTCTCTAAAGGAGTAACCTAAATGGGTTACTTCTACGTGCTATAAGACCACAAAATTCTGTCTTCATAAATAATCCAAATGGGAAATGAACACTGAAACCCAGAAACAACTGGCTTGCAAGGAATACTGATCCCAAGGTCTGCTCTTATCTAATCAAGAAGAATTCGGGTGTGGCTGGTTTATATGGGTTCACACAGGGTCAGTTTGTAATCTGCCTAGCAACTCCTTTCCTCATTAGTTCAGGCTATACTTAACACTTGCTTTTCCCACATAATGGGACAAGTTTAATTGGAAAATTCTGCTTCCACTGGAACTGTCAGGTAAATTTTGCCAAAATAAAGCCAACTGAAAATTTCCTGTCAGAAATGTACTCACCTGTTTCTCAAAATGTGTAAAACTTGGACATTTTTAAGTATTTCTAAATGTATAGACTTTTCTAAGCAGGCATCATATATTTTTTTTTTAAATGATGAGATTGCTGATGACCTATGTTATCTTTCCACAGCTATAATTTCACATGTGCAGAAGTAGGTGTTAGGACCCCATTCAAGGAGTTATTGCTGTCTTTCAATGTACATCTGATATTATTAGATTGTTTTATTTCCAGATAAAAAAGCTCATTACTACTACTCTACATTTAGATGAGAATAAGTTTATTAACATTTAAGTATTAATTAATATTAGTTTAATTACAAAAAAATAATGTTCCAGATGCATTCATTTCTCATGAAGATAGGTGCAGTATTATAAATAAGCTGCAGTTAGATACCTGATTTGCCAAAGATTTTTTTCTATGGCATCATAGGCTAAGTGAAGCCAGAAAGGTTATTGCCCAAGGGGAAACATTTGTAGTTCTCAGTTCATTTTTGTACCTCTTCACTTATATAATAGAGTAGTCAGACAAACACGTATATATTACACATATATTATATATGTAACTATATATATGTAACTATATATAACTATATATAACTATATAATATATGTAAGTATATATATATATACTTAAATCTTAAAGTTTTCCCCTTAGCAATTCTGACAGCTGTAAGCTTTTCTCTTGAGAGAATGCATAGGAATGTCATTTTAATTTTATTTTCCTTTTATCGTCTTTCCTTTATACAAGCTAAGGACTAGGGAGAAAATGTCAAAGTACAAATGGGCAGGGCTGTAGTAAAATGAATAAAGCTCCTTAGCTGGCATTAATGAAATGCATCTGGAGAAGTTATTACCAAATTGCAATGCTTACAGCTGTAAGGAGTAACTGGGAAAACCTAGGGGTCATCTTACTAAATACCATGGTGGGATTTTTAAGAATGCTGCAGCACCATGTTATGCTTGTAAGCTCATTATAGTGATGTAGCCCAGACTCTCTTCAAGTCTCATTAATAACATGCTTTAGGGGTTTGGCCCTATTATATAAAAGTTCTAATCCTTGCTTCCCAGGGTTATTTTGTTTACTTAAAAGGGCTTGTGTCATAGGCGATCATAAAAATCTGAAAAACAGTGATCAAAAAGAAAAGGTGGGGCATACCTGCAATGCGTACAATTGAATACAGGAGTCCAAGTGCCCAGCAAGCAGCTTTTTACACAATACAGTATTGACGTCATTCATATTCATAATATTTCCTTTGCTGGATGCTGATCTCATATCTTACCTGTATATGAGGAAATTCCACATGCTTAATAAGAGAGTTTAAAAATTCATTTTAGGGGCACTTGGGTGGCTCAGCTCCTTAAGCATCCGCCTTCAGCTCAGGTCATGATCCCAGAGTCCTGGAATCAAGCTCAGCGGGGAGCCTGCTTCTCCCTCTCTGCAGTTCCCCCTGCTTGTGCTCTCTAGCTTGCTCTCTCTCTCAAACAAATAAATAAAATCTTTAAGAAAGGGGGCGGAGTAAATTACCATTTAAAAATTTTAAACAAAAATTCATTTTAACCTGTAATTTAGAAATGTTAGTAAAATTTGGGAAGACAGTATAATAAACCATCATTAGATTGCAACTAACACTCAGTAATCTAGATCAAATGATACATCATCTTATAGATACCAAACGTGGACAGGTGCCGAGAAGTAGTACCTTATGTTTTGAGCTAGTGAAGCCAGCTAGAAGCAGATGTGGTCTGCAGGCAAAGAACAAACTGAAGTCAATGTCTGGAGTCAAAAACTACAGTGAGCCCACACCAAGTATCTGGGGCAGTAAGAAACATCTAGGGCATATGTGTTAGGAAAGATTAAAAAAAAAAAAAAGAAAGAAAGAAAGAAAGGTGAGGTTAAGAAATCAGAACCTGAAACGACTAAAACAAGTCAAGAAGCTGAGTATGAAATCATGTAAACTGAAGGTTCACGAAGCCAGCCATCAACAAGAGCAAGGTCTAATTACTGATTCCTATTATTTGGCAGTTATAAGGATTTGAGAAATGGTTCTCAAACTTTTGCAAACCAGGTAGCTTTTTCATTTATAAAATTAGTGATGGCCCCACAGAACTTTTGTCTGCATGAGTTATATATCTATTAATGTCTATGATAGCAGAAATTTAAACTTAGAAAATATTAATTTATTCTAAAATCACAATATTAAATAATAAACTCATTGCATATTTTTAATGAAAACTATATTTTTCAAAACAAGACCAATTTCATGAGAAAATGCTTTTTTAAATATATGCAAATCTATTTTATGCTTATCTTATTAGAAGTTTCTATATTTAATCTGTTTCAGTATTTTGTTTCTGTTGAAGTACATCAGGAAAATCCAGCCTCACACAGATATGGCGGCAAGATATGGAGGAAGAGAAATGAGTATTTCCATAGTCTTTTCAGATCATTGTTATTATTTTTTTCATATGTGATAATATATGGAACTCAACAAATAGGAATTTCTCAAGTTCTAGCTGCAATGTAAAATCCTGAAATTATATCAGTAAGCTTTTTATTCTGTTAAATTAATATCCATAGGCCAGGGTGCTCTTTGAATGCATATTTCCCCATGAATTATATAGTAAAATGCAGTGGTTATTTAGAAAATGTTGATTCACTGAGTTATGCAGATCTTTCATATGTTTACATATTTTGGTATATAATCTCAAAACATTACATTCATTAATATCACCACTGATTTCATCCAAAAACTATTTTGGTATTGATAGTCACCTTCACCATGGCAGATACAAGTTTTTCAAAAGTCTGTTTGCTTTTAAATTTTCAGTTTTAAGTTAACAAGTAATATGGTTTATTTTTCTTGTAGTGACAGATTCATTTCATTCATTCTTGAGGCAAACTCATTTCATTCATTTTTAAGAAAATGTGTGTCAGGTACTCAAGTCTGAGTTACCAGTTTTTCTGTCAGTCATTCTGCCAAGTAAAGTTGATGTTTGATGAAAACACTTGGCTTCTTCAGTTTGTATCTCAATCACACAAGTGCTATATAAGGAATTTCTGTTTTGTCATATAGATTATTAAAAAGGAGACCTCTAGAGCTTAAGATTCAATGAAATTATTTTTTTACTGCTTTAGCAAAGACATTCATAAACAAAACTAAATTTATATATGTGTCTCTATCTGTCTTGTCTATCTGCTTATTAAAAGTGGGTGTGTAGGGTCGCCTGGGTGGCTCAGTGGGTTAAAGCCTCTGCCTTCTGCTCAGGTCATGATCCCAGGGTCCTGGGATCGGTCCTGGGATTGAGCCCTGCATCAAGGGCTCTCTGCTCAGCAGGGAGTCTGCTTCCTCCTCTCTCTCTGCCTGCCCTCTTGTGATCTCTGTCTGTCAAATAAATAAATAAATCTTATTTTTTTAAAAAAAGTGAGTGTGTGTGGGACACCCATGAGTAGCTCAGATTTAACCATCTGCCTTTGGCTTGGGTCATGATCCTGGGGTCTTGGGATGGAGTCCCACATCAGGGTCCTTGCTCAGCGGGGAGCCTGCTTCTTCCTCTCCCCTCTGCCTGTGCTCCCCTGCTTGCACTCTCTCTATCTCTCTCTAACAAATAAATTTTAAAAATCTTAAAAAAAAAAAAGTGAGTGTGTGACTATTGACCTGTCCAGCACCACTGCCTTAATTAGGACTAAGATACCAACAGTTTTACCAACCATTGCTTTAGCAACATTAGTGCAAATGTTAATGTGAAGTAAAGGGAAAATAATATCTCAGAAAACATTATAAACATAGTTTGACCTCAGGGATTCCCTACAAGGTCTTAAGAATTCCCAGGGACCTAATACCATGTTTGGAAAACCACTGTTTTTGGGAGAGGCACTTTGATTGGTTTTATAAAAATGTCATGTTTTGAACTTTTAAAAAATTCTTTTGTTGTTGTTGCTGTTGTTTTTTTCCCTCACTTTCACGAAGAGAAAAAGCAGTAACCATGCAACATTTTTCTGTATTTATTTCCCTGCTTTTCTGGTATGTAATATAAATCAAGTTTTAAGTTAGTCAATCATCCAAATTTTAACTAAGGGTTTATTACATGGTGGACATTGTTTTAGAAACTAGACAAACTCTGTAAACACGACATGAGGATAGGAATCATTTTTCTTCTTTCTGCCATATTGGAACATGTAGACAGGGTACCCAACCAAAAAATGGTAAATATATTATCCTGCTTTCTGCCCACCACCTCCCTTTTCTATCTTATCTCTCCTCCCTGCTTCTTCCCCTTACCTCCTTTTTATAATTTTTATCAGGGTCTTGAGTAACAGGTACATACATGACAATAACTACCCAAATGACAGGAAATTTTGTTGCTTCAGGTGTTTATAGGTAGTACCTTTGACAGTTACCTTAGATTTCTTTGTATTTTTCAACAAACTTACTTTATCTTTTCCCTCCAATATATATTATATATAATATGTTTGTGTGTATATATATATATTTAAAATTTAAGATTTTTATTTACGTGAGAGAGTGCAAAAGTAAGAGAGAGGTCACAGAGAGATAGAGAGAAGCCACTGAATGGAGAGCCCAATGCAGGGCTCAATTCCAGGACCCTGAGATCATGACCTGAGCCAAAGACGGTTTAACCAACTGAGCCACCCAAGCTTCCCAGCTTCTAAAATATGTTTGGATCACATACCCTTGCCCTAGTGTGCAGGAATTTAAGGAATGATTTCTTTAATTCAATATATTTAAACTAAAACAAACAAATATGTCCACCCATTTGGTCCCACATATAAGTGAGATCACAGGGCATTTGTCTTTCTCTGCCTGATCCCTATTTGACTTACCGTAATGCCCTTGAGGTCCAGCCATATATTACAAATGGAAAAATTTCACTGTTTCATGGCTGAATAATATATATACACACATATGCAATGGCTACCAATGGATTTTATATATGTATTTATAATACATTATATATATGTATATATATGCATAAATGCATTTGGTGATAGCTTTTAAAATTTTATTGATGCACAGCTTTGCTGTGCAGTAACTTCCTTGATATAGTCCCATTTATTTAGTTTTGCTTTTGCTGCTTTTCCTTTTGGTATCAAATTAAAAAAAAAACATTGCTGAGATCTATGTCAGGAATCTTACTGCCTTTTGTTTTCTTCAAGGCATTTTATGATTTCAGGTCTTACATTCAAGTCTTTAATCCATTTTGAGTTTATTTTGTGAATGGTATAGGCTAGTGCTCTACTTTCAATCTTTTACATGTGGCGGTCTAATTTTCGCAGCACCATTTATTGAAGAGACTGTCCTATCCCCATTATATATTCTTGGCTCTGTAGTCCTTAATTAATTCACTGTATATGTTTGGGTTTACTTCTGGGGTGTCTATTCTATTCCACTGATCTATGTGTCTGTTTTTATCCCAATACCATACTTTGTATTATAGCTTTGTAATATAGTTTGAAATCAGGGACTGTGATGCCTCCAGCTCTATTCTTCTTTCTCAAGAATGCTTTGATTACTTGCAGTCCTTTATGGTTCCATACAAATTTTATAATTATTCTATTTCTATGAAAAATGCTATTGAAATTTTGATAAGGATTGCATTGAATCTGTATATTCCTTCAGTTAGTATGAACATTTTAATAATACTAATTATCTTAATCTGTGAACATGGATTATCTTCCATTTGTTTTTATTTTCTTTAATTTCATTCATTAACATCTTTCAATACACAGAGCTTTCATTTCTTTGATTAGACTCATTCCTAGATACATAATTTTTTTATACAACTGGGAGCGGAATTGTTTTCTCAAATTCTCTTGCTAAGAGTTTATTATTAGAAAGACAACACATTTTTGTGTATTGATTTTTTATCCTGCAACATTACTGAATTTATTAGTTTAAATAGTTTATTGATATAGACTTTAGGGTTTTCTCTATATAGAATTGAGTTATCTGCAAAAAGTGACAGTTTTGAATCTTCCTTTCTAATTTGGTTGCTTTCTTTTCCCCCCTACCTACTTCCTCTGACCAAGAATTCTCATACTATGTTGAATTGAAATGGCGAGAGTGGGCAGCCCTGTCTTGATTCTGATCTAGTGGAAAAGCTTTCAGTTTGTCACCATTGAGTATGATGTTGACAGTAGGCTTGTCATACATGGCCTTTACTATGCTGAGGTACATTTCTACTATATCCACTCTGTGGAGAGTTTTTATCATAAATGGATGTTGAATTTTGTCAAGTGCTTTTTCTGCATCTTTACAGATTATTATATGATTTTCGTCCTTCATTTTGTTAATGCGGTACATCATATTGACTGATTTGCATCCCTGGAATAAATCCCACCTGATCATGATGTATCATCCTTTTACTATATTGTTGAATTTGGTTTGTTAACATTTTGTTGAAGATTTTTGCATCTGTGTTCATCCAGGATATTGGCCTCTTATTTTCTTTTCTTATGAAATCCTTGTCTGGGTTTGGTTTCATGGTTATGCTGGCCTCATAAAATGAGTTTGGATGAATTCCATCCTCTTCTATTTCTTGGTAGAGTGAGATTGATTAGTATTAATTCTTCTTTGACACTATGGCAGAATTCATCACTGAAGCTGCCTGGTCCTAGACTTTTGCTTGTTAGAATGTTGTGGTTACTGACTCAACCTTATTACTAGTAATAGTCTGTTCAGATTTTCTCATCATGATTCAGTTTTGGTAAATTATATGTTTTTAGAAATTTATCCATATCTAAGTTGTCCAAATCATTTGCATATGATTATTTATAGTAGTCTGTGTGATCCTATGTATTTCTGTGGTATCAGTTGCAGCATCTCCTTGAAATAAAGATAACTAAATTTATTGTAGTTTCTTACATGTATTTGATCATCACAATAACCCAGAATGTAGGCAGTATTACCAGTCCTTTTAACAAATGAGGAAACAGAGTCATAAAAAGTTTCTTATGTCCCCAATGATAAATCCTCAATCCCAAGCAGATAATTTGTCCTCAGTGACATCACGTTTTAGTACGCAAGACTACTTCTTAACAACCGTCCTAAAGACTCTCCTTGGTCTTTTTTTCAATATTTACAATATCAGGATGCTAGGGTGGCTCAATTGGTTAAGTGTCCAACTCTTGCTGTTAGCTCAGGTCATGATGTCAGGGTTGTGAGATTGAACCCCACATCAGGCTCTGCACTGAGCATGGTGCCTGCTTAAGATTCTTTCTCTCTCTCTGCCTCTGATTTTCCCCAGCTCACCCATGCATGCATTCTACCTCTCAAAAATAAATCAAAAAATATCAAAACACCACCTTTCCATTGTTTTGATTATTATCCTACCTTTTTGTCATCTGTCAATCGATGGCCATTTTAGAGACTGAAATGTTTTGCTAAGTATATGTACACTGTTACTACTTGACTCAGAGCTGACTTTAGTTTTTGTCAGGGTCTCAGATGGACAAGTTTCCCTTTTCTAATGATGCTCCTGCTGTTTCTTCCCTTGGAGCCTTGACTAAATTTTTGCTGAAGCATCAGGTAGGCACAACCAGTCAAACTGAAAAATTTCAACCTCTAATTCTCCTGCTCGTGGCATTTACCCATAGCTCAGTCACTCACCCATGCTCACAGAATGGCCATTATCAGCCACAGTTTTACTCTTGGTTGATCCTCCATATCACATTTCAATTGCTTCTGTACGAGTTGGGTCACACCTTCCTGTCTCTCTGTTACTGTCCTTTTTTTAAATTCCTTTCCCTTTCTAATCCTTTGGATAATAAAACTACATTACTTTAAAATATTAGAAGACCTGGATCGCCTGGGTACCTCAGTCAATTAAATGGCCAACTCTTGATTTTGGCTCAGATCATGATCTCAAAGCCCTGTAATGGAGCCTGCAGCAGGCTTGGTGCTCAGCAGGGATTCTCTCTCTCCCTCTTCCTCTGCCCCTCACCCTACTCATGCATGCTCGCTCTCTAAAATAAATAAATAAATCTTTGGAAAGATTTTTAAATGCCTGTTTTTGGTAACATAAAAATGCATCTTCTACTCTGATTTTAATATAACTATATTATTCTAAACATTTTTGTCATCTGTCAATCGATGCTGATAAGTTTGTTGATACAAATTTTATAATAAGCTATATCCCAGCTCATATTTAGCCATTGTCATAAATGCAATTTCCCAAGGATTGTTTATTTTATGGAATGGGATAGAATAAAATTCTCTGTATCTTATGAAAAAGCACAAATGGTAAAAGAAGGAAGTGTGTTTCAATTATTTTTTTTAAATTAAAATACACATATACAGGCACACCTCATTTTATTGCACTTAATTTTATTGCACTTAGTAGATATTGAGTTTTTTACAAATTGAAAGTTTGTGGCAACCCTGCATCAAGTAAGTCTATCAGCACCATTTTTTCAATAACATTTGCTCACTTTGTGTCTCTGTGTCACATTTTGGCAATTTTTCAATATTTCAAAGTGTTTTATTAGTAGTAGTAGTAGTAATAGTAGTATTATATTTCTTATGGTGATCAGTGATCTTTGATGTTACTATTGTAATTGTTTTGGGACACTATGAACCATGCTCACATAAGATGGTGAACTTAATGGATAGATGTTTTGTATGTTCTGGCTGCTCTACCAACTGGCTATTCCCCCATTTCCTTCCCTCTCCTTGGGCTTCCCTATTCCCCAGACACAACAATATTGAACTTTAGCCTATTAATAACCCTACAATGGCCTCTAAGTGTTCAAGTGAAAGGAAGAGTCACATGTCTCTTTGTTTTAAATTAAAAGCTAGAAATTGTTAATCTTAGTGAGGGAGGCATGTTGAAAGTGAGATAGGCTGAAAGCTATCACTTGCTTTTGCCAAACAGTTAACCAAATTCTAAATGCCAAGGGAAAGTTCTTGAAGAAAATTAAAAGTGTTACTCCAGTGAGCACATGAATGATAAGAAAGTGAAACAGCCTTATTTCTTTTTTTATATTTTATTTAAAATCAATTAATTAACACATAGTTATTATTAGTTTCAGAGGTAGAGCTTAGTGATTCATCAGTTGCACATAATACCAAAAAAAAAAAAATAATAATAATCCAGACAAGAAGTGGGCAGAAGACAAGAAACAGCCTTATTTTAGACATGGAGAAAGTTTTAGTGGTCTGGATAGAAGATCAAAACTAGCCACAGCATTCTCTTAAGCCAAAACCTAATCCAGAGCAAGACCCTAACTCTCTTCAATTTCTGTGAAGAATGAAAGAAGTGAAGAAGCTGCAGAAGAAAAATCTGAAACTAGCACAGTTTGGTTCAGGAGGTTTAAAGAAAGAAGTCATATCTATAACAAAGGTTCAAGGTTAAACAGCAGGTGCTGTTGGAGAAGCTACATCAAGTTATTTAGTAGATCTAGCTAAGATAATTAATGAAGGTGGAAACATTTTTAAGATGAAACACATTTTCAAGATGAAAAAGCCTTCTATTGGAAGAAGATACCATCTAGGACTTTAAAAGCTAGACAGAAGTCAATACCTTGCCTTAAAGCTTCAAAGGACAGACTGACTCTCTTGTTGGGAGCTAATGCAGCTATTAACTTTAAGTTGAAGCCAATGCTCATTTACCATTCAGAAAAACCTAAGACCCTTAAGAATTATGCTAAATCTACTGTGCCTGTACTGTATAAATGAAGCTACAAGACCTAGATGACAGCACATGTGTTTATGACATGGTTTACTGAATATTTTAAACCTACTATTGAAGAGACCTACTGTTCAGAAAAAAGGAAAAAATATATTTCTTTCAAACTATGACTGATCACTGACAATGTGCCTGCTCACCCAAGAGCTCTGATGGAGATGTACAGCAAGATGAATATTGTTTTTATGCCTGCTAACAAAACATCCATTCTATAGCCAATAGATCAAGTAATAGTTTTGACTCTCAAGTCTTGCTATTTAAAAATAACATTTCATAAGGCTGTATCTGATACAGATAGTGATTCTTCTGATGAATCTAGGGAAAGTACATTGAAAACCTTCTGGAAAGGATTCGGCATTCTAGATGCCATTAAGAATATTCATGATTCATGGAAAGAGGTCAAAATATCAACATGAACAGGAATTTGGAAGAAGTTGATTCCAACTCTCATAGATGACTCTGAGGTGTTCAAGACTTCAGTGGGGAAAGTAGCCACAGGTGTGGTGGAAATAGCAAGAGAACTAGAATCAGAATTGGAATCTGAAGATGTGACTGAATTGTTGCAACTTATGATAAGACTTTAAGAGGTGAGGAGTTGCTTCTTATGCATGAGCAAAGAAAGTCATCTCTTGAGATGGAAACTACTCCTGGTGAAGATAATGTGAAGATTGTTGAAATGACAACAAAGAATTTAGAATATTACATTAACTTGGTTGATAAAGTAATGGCAAGGTTTGAGAGGATTGATTACAGTTTTAAAAGAAGTTCTACAGTGGGTAAAATGCTTTCAAATGGCATCACATCATATAGAGAAATTGTTCATGATAGGAAGAATCAATTAATGTGACAAACTTCATTGTTGTCTATATTTTAAAAAATTGTCATAGCCATGTCAACCTTCAGCAACTGCCACCTTGATCAGTCATAAGCCATCAACATTAAGGCAAGGCCCTCTACCAGCAAAAAGGTTACAAATCACTGAAAGCTCAAATGATGATTAGCATTTTTGTAATAATATTTGTATTTTTAATTAAAGTATTTACATTTTTAAAGATAATGTTATTAACAGACTATAGTATGGTGTAAACATAACTTCTACATGTATTTGGAAGCCAAAAAAACTTATTTGACTTGCTTTATTGTGGTATTTCCTTCATTCTGGTGGTCTAGAACTGAACCAGCAATATCTCCAACATATGTCACATTTATTTATAAAAATTATCTAGTGATTTCTACCTATTGGACATTATTAGCTTCATGTGTATTGGTGCATTTAGTACACACAAGGCAACTAAAGGTTTTTATGGAGGATTTTATTGTCTTCATATCAGTTGTCAAAGGACAAGGTGATAAACAAAATCTCACCACTTTCTCCTTATTGTACTAGATTTTACAATCCCCTGCCCTCTTGAAGTAATGTACACCTGTGTTGTTTCTGAATGATGGAAATGATGATACACTACTCCACAATTCTCAATTCTCCATTCCTTAATGTAACATAAACAGCTTGAAATTAAACTTGATGGAAGTATTAACACCACACAAATAAACAAACCTTCACATCAGAGATTTGTTGTTTTGTTTTCTTTTTGGAAAGCTAGTTGTTAAATATTTTTCATCATGTAGCTGGTTTTTAGACCTGACTTAATGTAGAAACACAAATTAGGTCTTCAGCCCTCTCTTTTCTTTCCCTCACTCTTTCATTGTCCTGCTGCCTTTTCTTTCCTTGCTTCTTCTACATACCTCTCTCCCCATTCCTCCTCTGTCTCACCTCATGTATTGCTCCAGTGCCATATGTGTATGGACCTAATTTCCTCCTACTGAAGATAGGCTTTCTTCATGTGACAAGAGAAACCGTGGAAGAGCATATTTATAATTCCATGATCCTCAAAGTAAAATTCCTTCTCCAACTCCATTTTGAAAAATATGTATCAGAGGACTTGGAGTGGCCTGGGATGAGTCATATGTCAACACCTGGAAAAATTCTTATGGCCCAGGTAATAAGTAACAGGTATAGTGGGTCTGTGGCATTACCAGTTAAGAATTTAATTTAATGAAGAGCACTACTGGGATTTGGAATCACACCAGAATCATTCTATTTGAAGTTGTAAGAGAGTTCCACAAGAGAACATGGAGTATTAAACAAACAAAAACAATAATAATAAAAATGTTTTGATTCTTACAGATCCCCTGTAGGTTGAAACAGAATAAACATTGTTTAAACTTTAGTAAGTATGGTTTCTTGATTAAGAGCTCTTATATTATCTTTTTATGATATACTTTCTTATTAAAATAATAAACAGATAAACTAAAGTAGATATCATCATCATTATTTAATGTTCTACTCATGATTAAACCAAAATGGATATGGAAAGAAAAATAGAATTTAATTTATAATAGCGTTTTAAACATTAAAAGATTTAATGCATATAGAGTTTAGTTCAGCACCTAGTAATAGCTATTAATAAATGTTCATCATTTCCATTATTTTCACAGTTGTTATCATCAGTACTCAATACCTCTTTAAAACAATGAGATACCTAGATGGTATACTCTAGATGGTATATTCATAGTTTTGTGTCATATGTATATAAATATATATATATATACACACACACATACATATATATATACATACACACATATATATAGCTATATATACACATATACATTTTTATACACAAACACACACATATAGCATATATATATGTAAATGTGTAATTATATTCCTGCATGTCTATTTCTTTATATTCATTGAAGAAATCTGGATGGCTTTACTTTAAATTTAACAATGATTAACTTTAGGAATTTCAGATTTTGCCAAATTTACTTTTTGCATTGCAATGTTTTCAATACTGTTTAAGTGTTATAATGAGTTTACTTTTCAGGTCAGAAATATATATTCTTTTTGGAGATAACATTGTTTCACATGCTTAAGTTAATTTGTTTCAAGGTACTTCCAATTTATAATGGTTCTTCTTTTAATATATTTAAAATGTATTAAAATATTAATTAGTTAAGTCATAAAAATACCAACTGTAGATACACTTATACCTTTCTAATTCAAATATTATTTAAAATTCAATAATTTTTAAATGTTTAACATGACTTTAAATCTGAATTTGTTTATTGTTTCATCACAACTCCTTATAAAAATTTCACTCCATATCTGTCTTGTAGAAAAGTCACTAAAGGACAAAGTCAGAGGAAGATTATACTGGCATGACCAGAACACTTGGGAACTGAGAAACTGATAGGCAGGCATTTTCTCTATTCTGCAAGACTACATAATCTTCTCACTGAGATTTGACTATTTAAATATTGTCTCCTGTGGCTTCCATTTCTACCAGTTTTCCATGGCGATGAAGTAATATTAGGTTACTATTATAATGGTTGCCACCATTTAACCATACCATGTCTTTGATCAGCAGATGGATTGACATGTTTAGATGTAGGACAGGACATGTGTTTATAACAGTAACTACCAGTATATACCTTAAAGAGTGGGCATGAGCACAGAAGGTGAAAGAATGAAAATAGAATGTGAATATAGGTCTGGTGGTGATGCTTTATATAGAAACATGTAAGAGTAATAGCTAAACTCTACCAAAAATGGAACTGAAAGCACAAGGGGAAGGGGGAAAAAAATCATTCTAATGCCATCTGATATCAGGGTATCTAGGTATTATGAGTTAAATTCTACTCCCCCCAATTATATGTTAAAGCCCTAATTCCCAGTACCTCAGAATGTGACAGCAATTGGAAAGAGCCTTTAAAGAGGTGATTAGTTTAAATGATGCTGTGAGGGTGGGCCCTTATCTAATCTGACTAGTGGTCCTTATAAGAAGAGAAAATTCAGACACCTGGTGAGACACCAGGAGTGTGCATACTCAGAAGAAAGACCGTAAGAGGACACAAGGAGAAGGAGGGTTCAGAAGATAGCAAACATGCTGACATCTTGATCTTGGATTTCTGCCCTCCAGAACTGTGAGACAATAAATTTTTGTTGTTTAAGTCACCCCGTGTGGTATGGCAGCCCTTAAAAAACAACAACAACATAACAACAACAACAACAACAACAAACCTAATGTGCTAGATTTAGCTTCTCAAGGTAGAGAGAGTTATAAGAATGTCTTCTATCATCACCATGCTGCCTACGCTAGACATGAAGTTGAAACTGGGTGATAGGAATCAATGAAGAGGGAAAAGAAGTGTTTCTGATTTTGTGTTAGGATGTGATGTCAAGTTTGACAATATCTTGACTACTAAAGTTTATCTCTCAAATGGCAGACATCAGGAGGTATACCTTTGTTTAATGCTTTCATCTTCATAGACCAGTTCCTCTACTGGCAGTTGTGGAGTCCACTCTGACTTGGGAAGTTGTAAGAGTTGGAACAGCATTCTTCCTGGACCACACTATTTCACAAAAGGGAAGTTTGAGACCATGTGGTGAGGGAGTTGGGGGGAAGCAATTGTCTATAGTAACTAAAGGGTTCAGTTGGCTAAAATATGGGGAAAAAAAAGAGAAAGAGGGAGAGAGAGAGGAAGGAAGGAGGGAAGAGAAAAGGAAAGAAAGAAGGGAGGTAAGGAAAGAAGGAAGGAAGGAGTCATTTCAATAATTTAAATTATTGTGGCTTTTCCTATATCTGTTGGCCTCCTGTGTACTCTTCACATTTGTAGCTTCTACTTACTCCCACCATTCTCCTTTGCTTCTGCCTCCAACTCCATTCGCCACCTTATAACATCTCCACCTCTTCCCATTGTTTAATAAGCAACCTTCATTTCAGTCTCAGGACTACTGTTTTCTTTGATATTACCAAGCCATATTAAACTCTACCCTACTTTATACTCTATTATGCTCTACATGATTGGCTATAAATGAAGCCAGGTGATCTTTTCTATGTAGTAAAAATCTTTGAAATAGCAATTTACTTCAATATTTATATTTTACTTTATCTTTATATATTTAATATGTAAAATATATATAAAATATAATATACATTATATATTTCTATTTCTATTATAGTTTTCTTGATTCTTGGTTATTTTTTTATGATTGAAATTTTCCAGAAATCTATTTGAGAGTGGATTATTGCATATAAATTTAATCGCAAAACGTAACAAAATAAAACAAAGCCAAAAATGTGTTAAGTTATTTTCATATATTTCTACTTGAAAAAATAATTAATCACATGATATACCAGAAATCCTGTGGAAACAATTATATTTATGATTCTCAGAAAATTTTGTGCTTTTCAGAAATGCAGTTTATACTTCAAATATTCAAACTATGAACTTACTTTACATTATTAAATTGTTGAAAGATCTATAAAGTTTATGAATATGAGATCATTTATTTTTCTAGCAATCTATATATACATGACATGTTTTTAGATACATTACACACACTATGTAATTATTTGAGTAAATCTATATAATACATATTTTGCTATTTACATATACATTGAAAGAAAAAACTTTGAATAATGTATATTGTATCCCAAAATGGTTTTATGTTCCCACAAATATTCTTTTAATATATACTTTATTTTAGATACTTCATTACTTATAAAACTTTATATTTTAACATATTTACATCTTAGTGAAAGTTGTACATTTTTCACAAATAGAACAGCTAATTTTGTTAGTGAACACAGACAAGATTCATTGATATAAATATAGTTTTATTTGAAATGTTTGTACATAAACTTCCAAGCTTCCAGATATTAATTATCAGTATTTTATGAACCCAGATTGTATCTACAATATCTTATTCATCTCCTGCCCATGTATTTCAGTATTTTTCCTCCGAGTAAGCTAGCTACTTTTAGGAAATCTCAAGAAAAGTGAATCTTAATTCTCAAATGACACAAATAGTTCAGTTATTTTATTACAATATAGCAAACTGCTGCAGGAGACATTGACCAGCTGAAAAGATTAAAATGTGGAGTTGTTGAATTGGGATCCACAATATTTGAAGAACAAATAATTTCCTTCAGATGATTGGATGTGTTCAAAATGCCAGTTGAGTGTTAATTTCTGGAGTTTCAGGGATTTGAGGGACTGAGTTATATTCTGAAAATTCATGCAGTAGCATTGTCTTAGGCACCAATAGGAAGGCATTACAAATATATCAGCTAGTAACTATTTATTTGCTACAGGTGTCTGCATTTATGCACAGGAACGTTAAAAGGTGGTAGAGGGGAGGCAGATGACATGATAATTTAATAATAGTCAAGTTGATTTTTAATTTATGTTGACATATTTTACATTTGCAAAAAGTTCACCTGGTGCTGCAATAACAAATACTCTTAATGATATCAGATAACACTTGGTGATATTTTAATGCAATGCAATAGTGAGTAGCTTCCTACTTCATGTAGTGCATACATGCAGAAGACCTAAAATATTAGTAAACCAGAAGACCTAAAATATTAATAAGACCTAGAAGACCCAAAATATTAGTAAACCAGCCAGAATATATAACTTTCATATAACTATCATGAATATGTAACTTTCAGAATATGTAACTTTCATGTAACTTTCATGAACTTACATGAAAGTTCAGCAGTTCAAAACACTTGCAAGAGAATACATGACTTTTTTTCTCTTGATGGTTGTAGGAATAAATAAATATAACCTAGTATTTCACCAGAAAAATATTTTCATTAAGCAAATTGAAGGAATGAGCTAAAAATAAATACAATTCAGGGCACCTGGGTGGCTCAGTGGGTGAAAGCATCTGCCTTTGGCTCAGGTCATGATCTCAGAGCCCTGGGATCGAGCTCCATATCTGGCTCTGTGCTCAGCGGGGAGCGTGCTTCCCCCTCTCTCTCTCTGCCTGACTCTCTGCCTACTTGTGATCTCTGTCTGTAAATAAATAAATAAAGTCTTAAAAAATAAATAAATAAATACAATTCATTCAAAAGACATAGTAAACTAGTGCAAGGGTTCAGTTTATAGCTCACCATACTTATTTATTTATTTAGTGTTTCAATTTTATTTAATATCATATATGTAGTCTGAAGGGTTTTTTTACATTTTATTTATTTATTTATTTATTTTTAAAGATTTTATTTATTTATTTATTTGTCAGAGAGAAGGAGAGAGAGAGCACACAAGCAGGCAGAGAGGCAGAGAGAGAAGCAGGCTCCCTGCCGAGCAAGAAGCCCGATGCGGGACTTTGGTCCCAGGACGCTGGGATCATGACCTGAGCTGAAGGCAGCAGCTTAACCCACTAAGCCACCCAGGCGTCCCAAGATTTTATTTTATTTTTTTGACAGAGAGAGATACACTGAGAGAGGGAAGACATGCAGGTGGAGTGGGAGAAGGAAAAGCAGGCCTCCCGCCAAGCAGGGTGCCCAATGCAGGGCTCGATCCCAAGACCCTTGGATCATGACCAGAGCCGAAGGCAGATGCTTAACGACTGAGCCACCAAGGTGCCCCTATAGTCTGCAGTTTAAAACATGCACCATAACTCTAATTAGTTTTCCTTTTATTTAATAGATATTATTTAAGTATCTGAAATGTGATTAAGAGAATTATTAGGTATTCTTTAATATACTATAGTACACAGAAAACATTAATATATCTCTGTTTTAGCCAATGACAGAGAAGTTTTATTGAATAGCACTTAAAACATTTGTCCAAACTGTCTAGTGAATCAGTAGAATAGCTAGAACTAGGGCTAAGTTCATAATCTCATGCTTTCCATCATAGATACAGAAGTACATATAGGAGTACATAAAATTGCCAGATGGTACTAAGGTAAGGCCAACATGAGACCTGAAGATCCTACCTACAGAGAGAAGGGCATGGAAAAATGTATATACTTTGTAATGGTCATTTACAAAAAAGGAATGGAACAAAAATGAATACCTTTTTTTACAAAAGAATACAGAATGGCTCCTGGGGGTCACCTAAAAATTTTTACAAGGATCAGTTCTTAAAGATATGGATTCCTATTGCATATGGATTTGTAAAGGGTGGTAGTTATTTAGATCAATCAATTAGATCCGTGCAATCAATTGGATCAATCAATTAGTTCCGGCGGAGAACCAGGCTTTTGTTCACATCTTTAGTTGCCTGAAAAATATTATTAAAATATTTTTAATTTAAACAAAATATTGTGCAGGCTTACTAGTAGGCAAATCAAAAAAAGAATCTTGGGTAAGAGGAAAAATTGGCAGTATGTGTGTCTGGGTGTGTTTGTACTCATGGCACTTATGGCAGGATAAAGAAGGATAAGAAAGATTTATCTACAAAAAATATCACATTGAACAAAATTACTTGTTTGTATCAGCAAGAGTATGAATTTGGTTTATAACACCACTTGGGAACAAGAAATAATTCTATCTTGTTTTTCGTAAGCAGATAAATCCAGCTCAATTTCTACTGGTCACAGGTTGTTAGAAATTCATCTCATAAATACTTTGTTAGTATTTTCCCTCTCCCTAGGATATGCAAGATTCTCAGTAAAGGTATAAACAATACCCGAAAGTGGAAGAGTTTTTAGCCCACCATGACTGTTACTGAGATATCTCCTGTCCAAACTGTTGGATTTTATGGTATGGTAAATCCCTTTCATTCTGCTGAGTATGATGTTAGGGATTTTCCCTAAAGTCACACCATTGGTGTCTTCCTACTACTTTTTTGTACACTCATTCACGTGTGTGTGTGTGTGCACGCACGCACACACACGCGCACACACATCCCAATCATCCATAAACCAAGAGATTCTATTCCTCCACTAATTCTGCTTCCACTGTTGCAGGTTCTAGTCTCCAGCAGAAATGCCCAGTACTGTTCATCTCCATGTCTTATCATTGGATAAGCACCTTTCTGTTCTTGGGTGGGAGCAGTTCTGCCTAGCCCACTTACAGCAACAGATTCCCATAATCAACCTATGCAACCCACAAAAACCCTCATGGTAGTGCTTTATAGTGCTTTCTATACCATGGATCTCATAGAACATTATTATCTTTGTCAAGAAAAGGAAACAACCTTTCTGTCTCCCTGACCATGCCAGAGCTGAAATGGTCCACATCTTTATACTTCTACACACCATTCAAAACATACATTTAGCATCTCTCTTTCATTCAGATTCCAGTTGCTGTCTTTGGTACAGCAACACTGGAACTGTAAATGAGGAAGTCTAAACTTTATGCAAAATTTTCCTGGATTAATGCCAGGGGAAAAATAAAATCATTTAACTCATTATCTCAACAGTGTAAATGAAGTCCACATTTTTATTTCAATCAACATTCCACATTAACAATATTTGCACAACAGAGTTTTGTATAATATATATTTTTAGTTATAGTCAGTTGAACCCTCAATACTGTATGGGAATGTTTCATAATTTTCAAAATCTTTGCATTTCTCTGAGCAGTTGTAGCATAACTTTTATTTTTTTTTCAAGTTACTTGCCTTAATTCATACTGATATCAGCAGGTTCTTAACTATCCCTGAAATTTTCTATTTTACAGGAGATTCTTCATCTTTACCTCTCCTCCACTAAATATGTGCTGTAATTCAAGTTTTTCCTCTCCATCTGCGCTATCTTCTTTGTTCCCTTCTTGTCTCCTCCAGAAGCCTGAACCATTTCTTTTCAAGATTTATTTATTTATTTATTTATTTATTTGATAGAGAGAGAGCATGCACAAGCAGGGGGAGCTGCAGACAGAGGGAGAGGGAGAAGCAGAGTCCCTGCTGAGCAGAGTCCCATGTGGGACTCCATCCCAGTACCTGGGATCATGACCCTACCAGAGGCAGACACTTAACAGACTGGGCCACCCAGGTGCCTGCAGAAGCCTGAACCTTTAATAAGCTTTCTACATCTCCCTCCACACTAGTTACTTTCCCCAAGATATGCTGAACTATATTTCACCCTTAAAACAACACAAACCCACTTGTAAAGTGGGGAACTCATCCTTCAAATTAAAATCACGTCTCAATCCTTTTACCTCAGTTGTTTTAAAATATCAGTGTCTCCATTTCCTTCCATTTCTATTTCAACCTCCCACTTCTGAAGCTTTCTGGTAAGGTTTGTGTATTCCTCTATCCATCAAATGCAATGACATTTCTTCAGTCCTCATCCTATCCAAACTCTCTGTTTACATATGTCGTTAGCTGCTCCCTCCTGCTTGAAAGGCCCCCTTTCCTGGATTTCTGTACCATTTCTTCCATAGCTCCTCACAGCAAACTCTTTGCTACGATCACACTGAAATATTTGGAAGTCATGCTCTTTTACACCTCTTGGCCTCTGCACATGCTCTTCCTCAGAACTTTCATTCTTTCATTTTTTGCCAAGTGAATTTCTACTCTTCCTTAAAAGTTTCAGTTTCATTGTTAATTCTTTTGTAAAACTCCCATATGCCTTCCCATCATGAACTCATCAAGAAGAATCAATCATTCTCTCCTTGCTGCTATAAATATTTTGTAAATACTTTGCACTTTGTTATTCCAGTGTTTACATTTTATTAAAATGTATGTGCTTGGTGTCCTCTACCAGAATGTGACCTCCCTAGAGGAGAGGCAAACCCTTGACATGGAACAGACTTTAGAATCACAGAGACCATGGCTCAAGCCTTGTTTGTCTACTAGCTGAGTAACCTTGGACAAGTTGTTTAAGCTCACTAACCTTCAAGTTCCTTACCTATAAAATGGTTCTCAAAAAGATTATAAAGATTAAATGGTTAAATGAATATAGGAAGTAGCAAAGTGAATTCTGTAAAGGATATCAAATAAATGAAAGATTGAGGCAGTGAAACTCTAACTTGGCTATAGACCCACAATAAATGCTTGATAAATTCCTGTTGAATAAGTAGATGAATAAATGAAAGTGAGTTGGGAGAAATCAGAGGGGGAGACAATCCATGAGAGACTGTGGACTCTGAGAAACAACCTGAGGGTTTGGAAGGGGAGGGGAGTGGGTGTTGGGTGAACCTGGTGGTGGGTATTACGGCGGATACATATTGCATGGAGCACTGGGTGTGGCGGTGTATAAACAATGAATTCTGGAACATTGAAAAGAAATTAAATAAAATAAAATGAAAAAAAAAGGATGAACCCTTTCCTTCCTATTGAATATGTATTGCTAAATAAATAATCCTATCATTTCTTGAAAAAAAAGATCTATTTCCTTTGTTGAAAATTATTTACCTCTATCTTTTACACTTATCTTTCCCAATCTATAAGAAGTTTAAATCTGTTCTTTCTTTCTGTTAAAATAATATTTAGTTATCATGTATTAATTTCTGCTTTCTAGCATGTTTATTTGGCATAATTTTTTGCCAAATTTTTAATTTTATGAAATAAATGATATAGCATGAAAAAATATTATTATGATCATACCTAGGTCGAAGGAAGGTCAAGGATGTAGACTTTATTTTGGATGGCCATACACCAAAATATGCAAAGAAACAGATTTAAGGATAGAAAACTGGTGGTGCTCGCCATTTAAATAAAAACAAAATGATTGTATTAATATTCTGCATTTCCCTGGTGCCCACAAGGACATTTAGCCCAATGGAAGACTTAAAGAGCAAAAGCAGACAAATCTCTTGAGAGAACCACCAAAATTTTTGTTTCTCTATGCATGAGAAACGTGGAGTGATATTCTTTTACGCTAGTGAAAACAGCTAATCTAGTGATATATGTTGAGAACATTTCAGCCTCTGGATGTAAGTTGTGTGTGTGTGTGTGTGTGCGTGTGTGTTAAGATAAATTCTTTTTTTGAAGTTAGTAAATTTTAGTAAATAAAGTTAGTAAATATTTAGTAAATAAAACAAGATGAAAATCAGAAAAAACAATTGAAATAAATTTTTAAAACTAATTACACAATATAGGGCACCTGAGTTGGCTCAGTGGGCTAAGCCTCTGCCTTCTGGTCAGGTCATGATCCCAGGGTCCTGGGATCGAGCCCCACATCAGGCTCTCTTCTCGGCGGGGAGCCTGCTTCCCCCACCCTCTCTCTCTGCCTGCCTCTCTGCCTACTTGTGATCTCTGTCAAATAAATAAAATCTTTTTTAGAAAACTAATTACACACTAGTAGCAGATATTTATAAATAGAACAGGAGATGAAAATATGCTTTTAATATACTTCCTAAGTAAAATACATGTTTTCAAAATTAATATCAATAATAATGTAAATGAAAAAAAAAAAAGAAACTAAGACCAAAGATTCAAAGTTTATGGAATAATGCTTCCTCCCAACTCTTTTGCCGTTAAGAAACCGAGTTTTCTGATTAGTGCTTTCTTGGACTGCCCATTTTGGAAAAACAAAAATTTGGGGGTGTATACTACATCTGGCTTAAAAGATAAAAATTCAAATATAAATTATACTCATCAAACTAGTTTCATTCCATGAAAGTTCTGGCATGTCCATTATTTCCATTTTTAGGCTATTCTTTGTAAGAAGGCCTTTTGAAACTGTAACCATACAGAATTAACTGCAAGTTTCTTGTATGTCCCAAATCCAGCATTGCGAAATCAGGTCTTACAGCTGCTTAGTGACAGAATGACAAATGAATGTTCTCTTCATTGTAGTGAAAGATGACTGACTTAATGAACCATGTTCCACTTGTCAGTTAAGTTTCTTCTTCTGTGTGTCTCTTTACACATAAAGCTATTCCTTAAAAGCACAAAGTAGGGGAAAGAAAGAAGTATATGATCCCTGTCTTTGCCTTTTAGGAGAATAACCCTCCCTATCAGATAAAAAATTGATTATTCAATATTATTATTTTTATTATTGGAATTATTATGAGTTTTTATATGCCCTGTGAGTGTATACTATATACTAGTGGGTTTAGTTACTTCCCATGACTGTAGCTTTCTGTGTTCCCTTTGTTATTTTATGAATCAGAATGTGATTAGTTTTATTAATTGCAGTTATTTAAAAATCTATCATTAATACTGTATTTCTCTTTTCTACAAATAAAACAAAACAAATATCTAAGCTTTAAATTAACATAATGGCCTTGGGAATATAATACAAAATGGTTAGTTAATAGAAATGGAAAAATAACTGTTCTTATTGTTTGCAGTTTTATTATAAAGCTTAAGCAATATATATATATACATATATATATATATATTTTGCTTAATAATGATTGATATCTTCACAAACTAATACAGTTTTTTAATACTAGGGGAATTTTTGATTGGAAATATTTATCATCATAGAGATGAATATAGTGTACAAAGGTACATAAAATTAATGACTTTTTTACTTTAAATACAGAAAAGGTAAAATTATTTTTACTTATTGTATATTGATAGTATACATTTTTTAAGATCAAATCTTGTCTCACAGCGTTTCACATTTATTCCATTAAAAACAGGTTTAAATATCACTAGGGAGAGGCTCAAGTAAAAATTATACTTTAAAACTATTACTGGAAAGATACAGAGGAGTCTTTTCCCAAGTTACATTTTCTTCCACTGATCCTTAGTTGGCAGTCTACACCTCCATTCCTCTGTTGCTGATTTCTTTTGATCTTCAGAGGGATCCAGGCTCGAGAACTAAGCAACAAACTTGATTCTTCCTTCTTCCCTGCACTTTCATCATACATTAACATGTAATATTTTTCTGTGATCGTATTTTCATTTCTGTCCTTTTGTCCTCTGAATTCTTTTATCTTCTATTTTATTTTATTTATTTTTTAAAGATTTTATTTATTTATTTGACAGGGGGATAGAGGTCACAAGTAGGCAGAGAGGCAGTTAGAAGGAGAGGGAGAAGCAGGTTCCCTGCTGAGCAAGGAGCCTGATGTGGGGCTCGATCCCAAGACCCTGGGATCATGACCTGAGCTGAAGGCAGAGGCTTAACCCACTGAGCCACCCAGGCACCCCGAAGACAGTTTTTTCTATATATATCAAAAAATGTGTTAAGTACAATGACTTGTAATTTTACTCTTTTCTTTGTATTTATTTTTAAATTTTATTGAGTTTTTACTTTTAATTCCAGTATAGTTAACATATAGTGTTATATTAGTTTCAGGTGTACAATGGGGTGATTCAGCAATTCTACACATCGCTCAATGCTCTTCATGATTAGTGTATACAGTGACTTCTTTAAAAAGCTATTAGTGCAGTAAGATGTGTCTGACAAGGAGTAGATGAAGAATACAGACATTTAAAGAAATAATACAATGTATTATTTACTGTAGAGTTATGAATTTTTGAGAGTAACAAGCATTTTAATTATAAGTAAATACATCTTGTCTTATCACTTGTATTTCAAGACCAAAAAGCCTACATTATTAAAATATGACCCTACCCAATTTTAAATGAGCAGGGTTTATCATTACTGTCCACCACCGTATTAGTTTTCTATTGATGGTAACAAATTATTACAAACTTAACAGCTTAAAAGAGCACCCATGTATTAGTTCATATTTCCATTTGTCAGAACTCACACAGAGAGTAACTGGGTTCTCTGCTCAGGCTATCACAAGGCCAAACTCAAAGTGCCAGTCAGGCTGGGTTCTTGTCCGTTGGCTCTAGGGGAGAAATTCACTTCGATGTTCATTCTGACCCACAGAAGTCCATGCATTATGGTTGTAGAACTGAGGTTGCTGCTTACTGGCAGTTTGCTAGGAGCTGCTCAGCTCCTACAGGCCATCGACAGTCCTTGATTCACAGTTCCCTCCAGTTTGAAGCAAATAGTAATGTGTCACAGAATTTCAGACTTCTTTTGTGACCAGCTGGGAAAAAAGACAAACAAACAAACAAACAAAAAACCCAACTCTCTCGGGGTGCCTGGATGGTTCAGTCGGTTAGGCATCTGCCTTCGGCTCAGGTAGTGATCCCAGGGTCCTGGGGTCAAGCCCTGCATTGGGCTCCCTGCTCAGCGGGAAACCTGCTTCTCCCTCTCCCACTGCTAATGTTCCCTCTGTTGCTGTCTCTCACTCTTGCTGTCAATAAAATAAAATCTTTAAGAACAAAAAAAGTCTCTGCTTCTTAAAGGGTTGTATTATTGCATCAGACTCATCCTGATAATCTCTGTCATTAAGTCAGCTGTCATATGACTTAAGCACAGGAGTAAAATCCATCAAGTACAGTCCTGTGGGTTATGCAGGGCATGTACACTAGGAAGAGGGAGATTGGAGGATCCATTTTGGAATTCTGTCTACCAAACTGGCCTTTTTTTTTTTTTTTAAACACTTTCTTTCTCATTCGTGCTCACTAACCACTAGACCAGTTTAGTCATAGTTGTCATAACACCTACTAAGGCCTTCATCTTACTAATTAACTTATTGCTTTATTTAAGTTTTTGTCTTCCTTTTTAAACTATAGGTATCTTCTGGTTTCCTCACAATTGCAGGCTGACAATATTCCTGGCACTCAATCCTTTCCTAACCCCACAAAATAGATGCTCAACAAGTATGTATTATAGAAGGAAATGAAAACAAACACTAGAGAAATCATATTATATAGGCTTCTAATTGGCTTACTCTGATCCTTGTTCTGATTCATCCAAGTATCAGGCCCAATGTCAGCTTTCTAACTCATTGCAACATTGCAGATGGCCTCCCCAATTATTTCCGGTGTCATAAAACTCTTGACTTGCCTCCTTATCATTTTCTGTAACGATCTTTTTCACTTATTTCTTCACTTGTGTGCTGTCTGGCTTCTACTAGAATATAAGATCCTAGCAGATGGATACTTTTTTCTATTTTCTGCATCATTGTACCTCTAGAGTTTAGACTAATACCTGGCCCATGATGGGTATTCAGCAAAGACTGAAAGAATGAATTATGGACTGGCAGAACTTTCCAGGCCTTGCATGCAATTTTTCATGGCCCAATTAGTAACCTGAATATTAAAACTTTCAAATGCATTGCAAGAGTTTTCTAACATTTTTTACAATAATTTCAATCTTAGCAAAACTGTAATCTGTAATCTCCACTCTAATTACACAGTATATTTACTTCATACATTTTAACCCAACAATCAGGAATGTGTTATGCAAATTAATTAACAACCATAAGACAACTATGGGGAAAATTAAAGATTTTAAAAAATTGTTCCAGTAGCAGTTATGCTCAAAAAGACAGGAGTGTGGGGATGGGGTAATTTTTACACTCAAAATTTCATATAATCGAAATGCTTATTGTTGATACAAATGCACTTCTTTTGTATTCTTTTGCACATAATCATTTTCATTACGTAGATTGGTCCTTGTGTTTGACCTTTAATAGTTGTGTTTTGACTTTAAACAGAGATTAGTCAGCGTTTTTCTATGGTCTTCCTCATGTTGTGCTAGAAATACAAAGTAAAACCGGGATTGCTATTTGTAAGGCATTTTGAGCTTCCCAGAACCTCCTCTGCCATCACCAATTATAACTCCAAGCATGTTCTCCTATTTCTATTGTCAGATGGAAAGTGACAGTTTCTGGTACTCTGCAGCTTGATAAACTGTCTCCTAGAAAACACCTTCATCAGCATAAATTCAGGTTATTGTGGGTTCATTTTCCATAAGCTAAATGTCCTGATGTAATTTTAGGTATCCTAAAATGTAATTATTTAGATAGAAACTGCAAGTAAATAAATCCTTGATTCATTTTCTTTTAAATCCTGGAAGCTCCGTGCCCTCAATTCTGCTTTGGTAGAAAAATCATTGACAGCTGTAGACTCCTGCCACTTGAGACAGATTGATAAGTGCACAACAACTTTTAAAAATCTCCATTAGTTATTCGCCAGTAATTACCTTCTACTGGCTCTTCTGTCAATACTTAGTCATTTTGTCTATCAAACTAACTGATTAATGCTAAGTAACTTTCTAAGACTTTTGCTTAAAATAATAAATCTTAGTATCTTGGAAATATATGTTATGCAGAATCTTTGAGTTTTCCTATCTTACAAAAAAAGCTGAATTCTCATTTTTTTTAATGTGGGCCTTTATTTTCTGCCTATGTGTACATTTCCACATTTTTCCTCCACCCTCATCGTTTACCCATGGTGAGATAATTGTCTTTTAAACCTAACTCTATCAAGAATGATCTTGTACTGTGTATTCTTTGTGCCTTTTCTTTATACTCAACTATCTTCTATCAGAGTCCTTATGAAGTTTTAGAATAATCACTTCTTACACATCTACTTAATCCAGCAGCCTGTGAAAATCCCTATCCTTTTCCTCTAGTTTAATCAATTCAGGGACCTAGAATCACCAAACTAAACCTCAAAAAGTGATAAAGGAAATTTTGCCAACCAATATGAAATCACAGCAGCCTTCTCTCCTAGTCCTCAAATACCATTTAGCCCTTATTCTGAATTCCACATTAGCTTTTAACCAGTGGAGTAGTCACTTGTTGAGAGGCTCTCTTTTTATGGAGTGTAAAGTGGGTGTTTTCCACTCTCACCATTGTAACTGTACTAAGAAACATTTGTCTTCATTTTATGGCCATTGGTGTGTTGGGAAGTGTAGGTTGAAATTCCATGTTAAAGGACTTTAGAGTGACTGTTTCTAATAGTTTTGCTATCATTGGGTCAGCATTTTTCAGAAGGAAAACTTTTGAGGTCAGTCAGCATAGCTATCATACTCTGAGATCATTGCATTCTGGATGTCATATAACAAATACCTGTGACCTCAATTATAGTTGAAAGGATTCCTCTTTCTCAACTCCCTAAGCTTAGTAAAGCCTGTCTTTCAGTTCAAATGATCAAAGAACATGCATAAGATGGTTAGAATTAAGACTTGTAAATACTTGTTTCTAAATAGATACATTTGAGATGAACTTCAAGATGTTTCCCATTAATAAGATAAATATTGCTGACCAGTTGCATAACAGTTGTATTCACAAATTATTTAACAAAATACAGTATCAGACTACCAGTAGTTTACAGTAACAGGCATTTGACATAAACCTAGTTTGGTTCTGAGCCAAGCAAAAGATCAACAGATTGAAGATCTTTTTTAAAAGTCTGGTAAAAGAAATTTGGGTTGTTGACCAAAACTTCTTGGTAACTTCCCATGGGAAAATAAGTTCTTTTGGAGGACAGTGCTGAATAGCTTGGCATATGCTGACACTTTGTTACAGTCTTTTCAATAGCAGAATCATTTCCAGGCCACCAGACACAGTGAATAATTCCTGAATGTGCTACATGTGGTGTGGCCAAGATGACAGTACTGCCATCTGGAACAATAACAAAATTTCCTCAAAACAGACATCCTTTATGGACAGATAACTCATGCAGATCATGTGTCAAGGGCTTGATTTCTTTAGACATTTCCCCACCGGACTTTGCAGTCACAAGCAGAAGCAGAGCAGAAGAAACAAAATATTATTACAAATAAGAAATGCATAAGCCATACTCTATTGTGTTTTTTTAATATTTACAGATGTTAGGCAGCATACAGCATACACGGTATTTAGAAACAGATACTCAGCTTTTCCATCAAATGTAAGGATGTCTCATTGTTATTTGGCATAGAAAAAGAGGAAGTTCACTGGTGACTAGGACACCATGGATTACTGAAAAGATAATGTTAATAACCTGAAAAAACTAAGAAATCTTATCTCAGACTGTATCAACAAACATGAATGCAGCAGCTCATCACAATATCCCGATTTAATTCCACTTCCAACAGAATTGTTTCATTGTCTTTTATAACAGTATAGCTTCCCTCTGTGAACCCCCAAGTTTATTATATATCCCCCAAATGATTTTTTTTGTGTTCTCTTTATTAATGAATTCATTATTCAGTGATTTTCAAGCATTTTACTAAATAAACAACCTTTTCTTTGTATTAAATCAATGTAGAAGCTGAAGGATTAAATCATGTAAAATATCTGATTGATTAAATCAAGAGTGAGATGCATGCTGGGGTGCCTGGGTGGCTCAGTGGGCTAAGCCTCTGCCTTCGGGTCAGGTCATGATCCCAGGGTCCTGGGATGGAGCCTCAAATCAGGCTCTCTGCTCAGCAGGGAGCCTGCTTCCCCCCTCTCTCTGCCTGCCTCTCTGCCTCCTTGTGATCTCTTTCTCTCTCTCTCTGTCAAATAAATAAATTAAAAAAAAAAAAAAAGAGTGAGATGCATGCTTCTCTGACAAGTTGAATGGACAGTATGGTCCCTAGAATTACCTCCATAGCATCCTAGGGCTCTAACTAGCCCTTTTTTAAGAACTTCTGCCTTTGCCGTGGTATTTATATAGTCACTTCTTTTTCTCCATTATGAAAGAAACCCTGTCATAAAGTAATTCTTCAAATGATGTCTGATGATCTAATATATGGATGTTTTGAACTAGGCTATTGAAGTAATAGAACACAAAGTTTGTTAACTATTTATCATTAATTAAACAAAAAGTCAGATGAAAGAAAATAGAAAGTAATAGGAAGGAAAAATTTGAAATTTAATTATATTCTTCCAGTCATCAATAAGTATCTTTGGTTGTAACTTGCCCAATCCATAAATATATACATGAAATAATGCCTTTAGACATAGATGTCTAATTCTTGCTATCATACTCCTATTTACAGAAGTGATCTGTAAAATTGTGTCTAGATGGAATATGTTGTGACTCTGTTAAGTCTACAGTTTTATTCTTCTGCTACTTGATATACAAAACAAAAATAAGGTGCTGTATGTTTTTCTGGCTGATGAAAAGTTACCTTGAGAGCATTTATGTGGTTCACTGATTATGCTAACTACTCAGCCCACAATTCCCTGTTTCCAGTGGCAAAGATCTCACTGATAATGAAGAACTGGATATAAACAAAATTATGGAAGGTTCTAAGCAGAAAACATTGTACATTAGCATAAAAATAATACATAATGAAAGTAATGATATTAAGATAAATGTTCACTTACTAATAATTTACAATATACTAGTTGCTCTTTATTTCAAAAGCAAGTTTATTATACAACAAGAACTTATACATATGATTATGTATTATAGTTATAAAATAATACTGATTTTATTACATTTATTTTATTATATTTATTTTGATAATGTACAATAAATATTTAAATAATAGTTTTGGCCACCTAGTTTTTAAGTAATACGGTTGATAGAAAAAGCACATGACAAATAAGTTGCCACTGTATTAAACAAAGTTTTAGGGAGTTAAGTATATCTCTGCTTTAGTATTAGAGAAATGGCATATAATTCACTGAATTTAGTATAAAATCCAAACTCATTACTGTGGACCATAAGCCCAGTGTGATCTGGCTTCTTCCCAAATTCTGATTTCACCCCATCATTTTCTCACTTATTTGTCAAGCTCTAGCCATCCTGGCTATCTTCATATGTTTCTAAAAAGTAAAGCTGACTTTTTCCCTCTTTTTAGGTATAACCTCTCACTGCAGGTCTCCATATGGTATATTTCAAGTTAAATTTTACGTTTGCCATTTTAATTTCACTGAAAACCCAGTAATATAGTCTTCCAGAACTCATTTTTATTTCACTCTTATCTTTTATTATTTTTGAAATTATTTTAGTTATTTATAACTTTTCTTGTTTATTGTCTTTTTCCTTCCTACTAGTACTATTGTGTAATTTGCACAAAGACAAGGGCCTTACATGTCTCATTCAGCACTCTATTCCTTATGCCAAGAATAGTATTTGGCAAAGAACTGACATTCAGTATGTATCTGTTGAATAAACTGAGTGAATAACTGAATGAATAAACATATATTTGAGCCATAAGCCATATGCTTTTTAAAGTCTAATTGTCAAAAAAAAAAAAGTAACATTTCCAAAATATTCTTGCTTGAAAACATGCAATAGACACTATGAGGCTAGCAAGACATCTGCAAAAATAAAAGAAAACAAACATCGTTATCATATGCTAGTGCCAATTTATTACTTAAAAGGAAAGTTAAAAATTGCAAGTTTCAAACAACATGAATAGTAAATTGATGAAATCAATAATAAATGTAAGTTTTTATCCATCCACAGAATCAAAGACAACACCAAACTTTAAGTAAGACTGCACTTGGTTGAGGGTGTTGGGATTGGGGGAGTGAAACATTGTGAGCAAGCACTTCTAGAGCTTCAGGAGGGTTTTATAGTTCATCAACACTTGACTTACTTGATACAGACTTGGATGATACATCACCTGTTACATGTACTTATTTGATATAGGATAGGTTACAGACACGGATGGTCTTCCTTGTTGCCTGACACCCTCTTATCCACCAAGCAGTTGCTTCTTTACTTATTATTGTTAGGTCACTTCATACAACCTTTAGCTATTTGCATATTACATTTAATATATCTAGTTACATATCAGCCTCTCCCTCTCCATCGAGACCTATTAAAAGGTAAGAATTCAATTTTTTGTTTGTTTGTTTTCATTACCTTGCCCCACGCCTAGAAATAAATGCCCAGTGGGTGTCAGTGGACTAAGTACTTAATTTATTTGTGAAAACCATTTTAAGAATCAAATGGTGCTGGGAATGCTTGATGTTTTCCTTTCTTTGACAACCAATTCACATACTCTCTTGATATTTTATTTTACCATACCATGTCAACATGGAGAGATGCTGTTTTTCAAAATCTGTAATTAATGGCTCATTCAAGTAACCTTTGATGTACATAATGTTATCATGTGTTCTTTCAGACTTCCTGTATATCTTTCTTGATGTCAGAGAAGCAGTGCAAATGACTTTGGATTATATTTTTTAAGAAATTTACAAATATTATATTTCTTTCCTTAAATAAAAAAAAATGCATCATGAGTAGTTAAATTTTTGATTAATAAGGGATTGAACATTGAACTCAAATGGTTTGGCCCATTGTGTATTATAACTCTTCAGAGTAATAACTATCCTAAGTGTAGTAGAACAGTTTACCAGTGCAAAGGCATTGATGAGAAACGCTATTGATTCTCCTTATCTGCAATTAATGAAATGCTTTGTTCACTAGAGAGTCAGTGAAGAAAGTTGAAGTGAAATGCATCGGATGTCAGTAAGAACAATGTGCTGTGCTGCTACATTAAAAAAAATTATAATAGAAATGCTTATGCTAATACTTGCTGGTCAAAAGTGAGAATTATGGACATACATTCGAGCAAGTGATTCTGGAACTCCTGAGTGTGGAGAGGATAGACTTAATTGAATTAGTTTTTGAATTTCAAACCTTTACAGAAGACCAATAGTTAATATATTGGTAAAAGGCTAAATGAAGTTCTTAACACTCTGTCATTCAATAGAACTTCCAAAATTTCCATTATCTGGAATCCCGGGTTTCTATCCTACTTAATTTTTTTATTGTCCTGCTTATTGAAGCTCCATTGATATAAAACTAAATACATTTCTTGCTAGATATGTGTAGGAAGTCCTAAAAAGTATTTAGAATGGAGTATCATAGAAAATATACAAGCCATAAAATGTTAATTATGAGAATGATTTAACAGATAAGAAAATTGCAACCCAGAGAGTAGTGATTCTCAAAATTCACTGTATGTAAGGTTCCTAAACCCCATTTTTACAGTCGTTTGAGAAGGCTGAGGTTTGCACTATAATATTTTGATGCAGATGATAGGTAAATGATACTGAGGGATATATTTTTATGCACAAAATACAAGTCAACTATTTTCTAGACCAGTCTATTTCTATTACTGCATAAATTTTGAATGCTTTAAGACAATGTACAACCTGAGAGCTCCACCACTTCTTTCAATAGAGCTATTGGAAAACAGTGTTAGTTTTGAATCATGGGGTTTGGGTACATAGAATTTTTATGAGGAAAGATTATTTGAAAAAAAAATACTCCTGTCCACCCTTACATACTAATGCCACAAGAACCATTAAACCACATAGGAATAGCAGGAACCAATTCTCTGCTAGCTGCAGCTAGTACAGAATTTGGTTATTTTGTTCCTACAACTATACGTTTTTTTTTACTACAAAACACTTATTCTCTAAAGATTTCATTCTTCTGCCAATTTAAATTTCCAGTAAAATAGATGAGTAGAAGATGAAAATAGAAACAACTAGACTATTCCTTCTCCTTTAAAACATCAAAGGCAATCACTTTGTTGATATCATTTGTGACTAGTTTCTAAAATGTGTCATCTTTACAGTAGTTTGTATTTTATTTTTTGATAAATTATGTTTGACATGTAGATGAAAAGACAGAGAAAAGCTACATTTTATGTAGTGTGTGTGTGTGTGTGTGTGTGTGTGTGTGTTTATATGTGTGCAATATATTTTAGAATAGTATTTCACAATGAAGACTGGTGAGGCACTCTATTAATTTTATGAACTAACTTCCAAAGAATATGTCAAAAATAGATTGTCAGGTACATCTTGGCATTTGTCAAGAGTAATATTGTAGCATATCTTTCCTTTTATATTGCTTAAAAGATGTGTCAAAAAATCTCTTTTTTAAATATGGAAATGTTAATCATGAACTCCAAATTATTTTACTTTTTGCTAGGGCGCTGTATGACATCTAAATTAAACGTTAGGATGATAGGTATGCACGGTTTCTGTGGCTTCTGAAGAAAGGAAATTATTTTTAAATTCTATAGAAGTGCAAGGCAATATGTGTGGGTTTTCTTCTCTGTCTTCCTTTGTGTATGTGTGTGCGCATGTTTGTGTATGTGTGCAAGGGGAAATTTTTGTCTGACAGATTAAAAACATTAGATTACATCCTAGTTACAGTAATTACAGCTTACTGGTGACACTGCCATTAGCAGAGCAGTCCTAATATCTAATTTATAGCAAGGTCATGAATAATTAATTCAAGATAAATTTGATCATTGAGTGTAGTCATAATGAAATAGATTGACAGAAATAGAAATAGAAATAGAACGTTTTGGCAGCTTTTATACACAATGCTCTATCTAAGGTAACATATATATTTACACAGTTTTGGCTTAAAAAATTAGGATATTGTGGCTTAAACAGATGCTAAATAAACTGATTGAAGTTCTCTGTCAGAAATGACCAAAGAAACTGGTAGTATGAGCAGCTCAGTGCCTTCAGTCTGAAAAGGGCAGAGATCTAGTCCATCTTTGTGTGCTTAGTGTCCAAAACATGATGGGACTAAACTATTTACTTTTAAATGAATGCATGGAAGATGAATGCATGAAAACTGAGTTCCTCTGGCTTAAGGTCTTTGTAGTATCTCACGCTGACAATCCGTGACTTTCGCTTGCGTCACTGCCCATCTTGACCACACTCCAGTCGTACAGGTTCGCTTTCCTTTCTGCAAGCTCCTTTCCACTTTTTACATGTCCATTTTCCTCTCTCTCCAATCCTGTCCCCTTAGATATTCAGAGAATGGTTGTTTCTCATTAAGTCTCATTAAGCCTAAAAAGACCTTCCAGGCCACCTTAATTTCAACTATTATCTGGAATGTGTGTGCATTATATACTTGTGTATAATACTGTTTATTATCAAACATATATGCTTACAATACAGTTTATTATCTTCCCTTTCACTTCCGCCCAAACTCCTTGAGAGCAGAAACCTTGTCTCATAACTCACTCTACATGTAGAACAGTGCTTGGCTTATGGTATGCTGGTGCTTTATAAGATGTAGTAAATAAATGAATGCTATGAAAGTATTTCATAAATTCTTTCTTTAGTGCTTCCAATAGATTACTCTTACAGAAGAAAATTAAACATTATAATATGAATTAGATATATATCTATTAATTTATTATTTTCAATAAAGAAGACACATAGTTAACAGAGTAGTTTTAAAAGGCATTAACAGAGCATTCACTTTTAAAATTGTATTTCATCTTTGATAGTGGGGAAATAAATGAAGTGTTTTAATGCTTGGAAATTGTCTATATTATACGTGATGAAAAGTGGAAAAAAATAGTACCACTGTGAAGCAAGAGAAAGTAATCTGTAGATTTTGCAGCTTAAAATAGGGTGCCTTAATATATGTGGCAAAAGATGTATGTAACTGTGCTTAGTTTATCCCTTCAAGTTGTGACAGGAAACAATATAAAATCATAGGACACACTTGTGATAACATCAGCCACTACGTAATAATCTCTACCATGTTTTGTATTATTTAAAAGTATTAAATAAAAAATCATTTATTTTTTTCCCAGCAAGACAAGTAGATTTGCATTTTCTCCCTCTCATTACTGCACTCTTTCTCTCTCTGGGTCTCTATCTTTCTGTCTCTTTAAACTTTCTTGCAGTATTAGGTGAACAGACAATGGTTAGATAGAAATAGATAGAAATAAAAAGCTTTATGCCCAGGAGTTTTGACGCAGGATTCTCATCATGCCTTGGTAGTTAACTTGTTGCTTAACCTTCTGGCCTTAGGGTTTGTTTTTGTTTTGTTTTGTTTTGTTTTTGTTTTTGTTTTTGCCCTTGGGCTTTTTGGTTGTTATGTGAGTGTATAGTACTGACCCCCAGTGATCAAAGGAATAAGTTCTATAGCCTGGGGATCTGATATTAAGAAGCCAACAATTTAGAGATTCTGATGATTTATGCTGTACTTTGAATATTGGAAAATATGAAATTTTTTAAATTTAATTTTGTAAGGAAGTAATTTTAAGATGTCATAGTCTGATGACTTAGGGAAACATGCAATAAAATGTACAAAAGTGATCCTGGTTTCATACTGTAAAAGACTTGGGAATAAAATTGTCTAATGTTTTCTATGGATAAAATCATTACTTAGTCTACATGCAGAATGCATTTTCCTACTATGAAGGAATCTTCCTCTTCTGAGTTTCTTTGTTGTTTTAAAGAGAGAAGATAAGTCCTATTAAACTAAATTTGTAGTGGAACTTGCATATGAAAAGAAACTCTATAAGAAATCCAAGGTCAGTTGTGTGTGTGTGTGTGTGTGTGTGTGTGTGTGTGTGTGTGTTAAATTTCACACTTGGTAAGGAAGCAAGATTCTGAAAATTGAGCTCAAAGGAATTTTTACTTTTATTAACTTATTTTTCTTTAATAAAGATTTTATTTATCTGACACAGAGAGAGAGAGAAGGAGAGAGCAATTACAAGTAGGGGAGCAACAGAAAGGGGAGAAGCGGACTCCCTGCTGAGCAATGAGTCCGACAAGGGACTCCATCCCAGGATCCTGGGATCATGACCCAAGCCAAAGGCAGCCACTCAACCGACTGAGGCACCCAGGTGCCCCTTAACTTATTTTTTAATAGAGAAATTATATATGGGCCCTTACATAATTATGTTGAATAATTTATTAGTATGAAATTAAAATGTATGTCAAACTCCAATATTATTTTCTCTTTATTAACATTAATTTATGAATATATTTAAGAAGAAAAATATGTATAGAGGCTGTTTGTTTAAATGTAATAACCAAGAAAACATATAAATGGAATTTTAGTAAATCAATGAAAATTTAGATCTCATCTTAAAACAAAATACTAACAATATGAAAGAAAAAAGAAGTAGATTTATTTATGGAATTCTCTACAAATGAGGAAAAGAAACTCTAATTTTATGGTTTGTTTTTCTGTGATGAAGAGATATATTAAAAAAATTATGTCTAAATATTATCCAGATTGTGTAATTGCATGATAGAAACTGAGAATTTGAAAATCTATTAATATAGCATCAAAAACAGTGAATATAGTTTTATAAAAATATTTGAAATGCACAAAAATAAAGGAAAGAAGTTGGGATATGATAGAACTCAAATTTCATAAACTGAAATTTGGTTTGGTCTGATATTATTTTGCTTCTTTGGATCATATATTCTGGATCATTTTCGTTATTTTGTTGATTAATAACAATAATGCAAAACCACTTAGATTTTCAGTTTATTAAATTCTTCAATAATGGACTCAATGAGGAAAGCAAAACAGATTTTATTAACTTTATTTTAAGGATAAAGAAAATGAAATTTAGCAAAATCAGCCAACTTAGGGAGTGTAGTAAATTGAAATACTAAGATTCAGCCCACCTGTTTCATTCTCAGTCCATTTTTTTTTACATAACCATAATACTGGACATTTTTGAAAAATATGTAAATCTCATATTAATTGCTAAAATTGGATTTGAATTCTAATCTTATTCTGGTTTATACTCTATATCCAACTCTTAATTTTTATCTCTAGGGTTATATTAGATAAATAAAAGATAAGAATTTAAATATGTTTCCATTATCAAATGCCTTATTTATCTATAGAAAAAATTACTTATGATTTCCTACCAATAAAAGAGAGGTACAGAGAGAATTATTGCTGAATTAGAAATTTAGAAATTTAGAAATTTAGAAAACTAATTTAGTTTCTAATTCTCTTTTTTAAAGTGCCCTGTCCTGAAACTGCTATCGCCCCGTTTCTCTTACTCTCAGAACTTAGAAAGAATAGGAACTGATGAAATGGTGAGACCATTCTCAACTGTGAATCCTCAATCTATGAGTATCCAGATTTCCTACCTCATCTATCAGTGATACTATTACAAAATTTGGCACTTTGGTAGCCGTCTATGACTGATTTAGTTGTCTTATTTATTATAGCTTCAGATGCTGCAGTGTCTCCCAATTAGACTGTAACCTCTTCATGAGCGTGTGGTTGAGGGAGTTTCCTTAGTAATAAGTGGAAAGTGTGTGTCCAAAAGAATAGAGATTAAAGAATGTAGATTAAATTAATCAGGCTAAGATAAAATGGTTACATTACCATCCTGTTCATTAGTCTTTAGTTCATTTGAAATCGAATATAACGTCCTCTATGTTTTTAAATATGTATATCATACCTACATTTCATTAATAGCAAAAAATAGTAAAGAAAGATAGACTAGACCAGGTTCAGTGTAACCTTTCTGACACCATTTTAAACATCTAAAATTTATTCAGTTCCTTTTATACTTTGCATTATGAAAGCAGATCTGGAATACAAGAAAACATTTAAAAATCATTGCAGCATCTGTATGTATGAATACAGGCTAGAATTTTAACATAGAAGTTACAGATAAATAGTATCTTTTTTCCTATATGGAAAAGTACCAGACTCTTTTCATGCACATCATGAGGATTTTGGGAACTTGCCTGAGAAGCTTATTTATATATGTCGAAAAATCTAATTAGAGTTGTTTTCAATGGAGTTACAGTGGTACTCAGAGAATTCTATCACCCTTCGAATATTTTCCTTCTGAACATTAATTTATATACCTTAAATTTTTTTTCTTCATTTTTTCAAAAACTTTCGGATGTGGACTTGAGGCTTTTTCTTAATTGATGTTTATGAACATTCAAATTATTTTTAAAACATTTGTTTTTCAGCAGAATTCAAATGTGTATCCATAAAATAAATAACATTTTAATTAAATAATAATTGCATTTTATTAGACATAAAATTTTCTTTATGATAAAATCTTATTTGTGTCAAGAAAATAAGTATTTCAAGGAAAGGCTAATTTATGAAACTAAATATTCATTCCAAACTATTTTTCAGGGCACCCGAGTGGCTCAGTTTGTTAAGCAAATGACTCTTGATTTGGCTCAGGTCATGATCTCAGGGTTGTGAGATGGAGCCACATGTTGGGCTCCATGCTGGGCCTGGAGCCAGCTTAAGAACTTCTCTGTCTCCCTCTCCCTCTGTCCCCCATCTGTCCCCCCTCCCAGCTCCTGTGTGCACTCTCTCTCTTAAAAAAAAAAAAGTATTTTTTATAAGCAAGGTCATAAAGCTAAGATTGAATAAAATATGATATTTGATAGTGCAAGAATGAGGATTTAAAAAGTTTAATAAATGTTGATTTATTGCATTTTAGGATAATATAGTTAGCACTTTGAAATGTTATTTTGAAAAAAATGTTTATAATAACATAGGTTGCATACAGGTATGACGCAATACATGTAGGTGGGCTGAATTTTGGAAAACACTAATTTAGTACAGCATATTTATTGTATAGATGAGGAAATTAAGATCCAGAGAAGTTACATGAATTACCCCAAATCAAGTAATTTGAAGATAGAAATTTAAATCATGTTAAACACAAAGACCATATTTATCTAGAATAAATGAAGATAACATTTTCTAACACTAATCATTAAGCATTTACTGAGGACTTACATGTGCCACAGGATGTTCTAATATATTTTTGAAAATTGCCTTCCAAATCTTCTGGTCCTGTTAAGGAAAGTTCCTGCCTTTAAGGCATTTGAAATAGCAAAGAGTACCTTTATCGGGCAAGGGACCATGTGGTACACTGAAATTGCATCCACAGATACACAGTGTTGTCTTACCAGTATGCCCTCTGATACCGTAACTTTCACTCATTCTTCCATGCATGTAATACTATAAAACTAAAATTCTAATATTTTTGTCTTGTTGCTTTCAAGTAATTTAATCTTCAACTTCCAGAGGGATCCCTTTGGGATATTTAGTGCTTATCATCTCACATTAAAATTAGTTTGTCAGGCTATAGATTCTCTGTTTTGGATACTTTACAAACTATCAAAATCATTTTTTTAATCATTTGTTACTATTTATTTTATTATTATTGTTACAGACCAGTCACATCAATGGGTATCATATCTACTCCAGGAAAATCTGGTAAAACACATATTCCAGGAACTTCATCACCAGGGATTCTGACACATTCATTTTTATTTTTTCAAGTGAGAGGAAGGAATCTATAATCTAAATAATGTCAGTGGACTACTCTGAGAAATATTGATCATAAGTTGTTAAATATGGAAGTAAGAGTGGACATTGTTGGGTTGAATTAATCCATCGAAAACATGTCCGTGAACTTTATTCAGTGCTATTTTTATTGCATTTTTCCAGGTAAAAGAGAACATGCTATTTCAGTGTCCATCAAGAGTGAATTTGTTTTGCATTTAGAATATCTTGGGTGTGCACGTTTATAAGAAACAAAGCGAAACTAATTTAAAAAAAAATATTTCTCCACAGAAAGACCTCCATGCTAAACTCCAGCAGCTCAATCTATGTATAGAATATTAACAGGGAGCTTAAATGACAAGGAAATGAGAAACAATTTTGTCTTCTTATTCCTTGCTGAATGGAATTATGCAGTCTCTGGTTACTACAATGTCTCTAAGGTAGGGACTTGAATATGCAGTTTTCAAAGGTTCATTCTGCTCCAAAGTGATGCTTTTCTATTTGAAAGGAATGTTTAGCCAAGAGCAAATATATTTCTTCTGTTTTCCTCTAAGAGACAGAAAACTGTCAGTATTTTCTATTTCCTTTTTTATATGTGGGGAACCATGTGTAGCATTGAAGTAACTTTGCAATGTCTTTAGTTGATAGAGGATGTACACCAGTTGAATGAGGGCTGGCAAAGAATTATTTATTAAAAAAAAAAATCTTGAAAATCCTGTCTTACTTCATGAACATTCTTTTTTTTTTTTTTTTTTTTTTTTTTTTAAGATTTTACTTATTTATTTGACGGAGAGAGAGATCACAAACAGGCAGGGAGGCAGGCAGAGAGAGAGGGAGAAGCAGGCTCCCCGCTGAGCAGAGAGCCCGATGCGGGGCTCGATCCCAGGACCCTGAGATCATGACCTGAGCTGAAGGCAGAGGCTTAACCCACTGAACCACCCAGACGCCCCTTCATGCACATTCTTATGCAGAACAATGTGAAGAGGATGAAGTTATTCAGCTCAGCATCAGCCCAAATATACACAGTTAATTCTTTGACTGTCAGCACAACCAGGTTCCCTTCTATTCTTAACAGAATTTCACCAAGAAGTCCACTAGGATGTCCTGTCACTCCCTACATTTTATCCTGCAAAGTGGCTCTAAGTCCATGTTGACAGATTTATGCCAACCTTCAGGGACAAGTATCAGACATCTGCATCTACCTAGTAATTTGAAGAATGACTTAAGATTTCAAGATTGGAAAGGCTTTTGATATTTTCATCTCCTTACTCTTTTAATCCTTTGCTAAATGTATTCACATTTTTTCAGATGAATTTCATAAATTCAGATACCAGAAAGAAAACCATCTGGTACTTTGTGTTCCCCAGATATTTCTAAACAGTTCTAAGGTTTGGATCCAAATATTTTATTTGTATTAATTCAAAATAAAAACTTAAAATTCAGAAATTGGAGGAGAAGGAATCAATATGGCAGTCCTGATGACTGTGAACTGGATTAGATTCTTCCATGGAGAAGAATTACTCAAGAAGCAGCCATAGATATAGATATAGGTAGCTATAGATATAGATATAGATATAGATATGTCGGTCGATATATATATATATATATATCAACTTTAACAAGCTGATTTTAACTAGTACATCCCTGAAAATAGAAAAATCCCTTCTTACCTCATCTGTAAGACATTAATTTACCATTAAAAATGTTTATTAATTCAGGGCGCCTGGGTGGCTCAGTGGGTTGGGCTTCTGTCTTCAGTTCAGGTCGTGATCTCAGGGTCCTGGGATCGAGTCCCTCATCAGGCTCTCTGCTTGGCAGGGAGCCTGCTTCCTCCACTCTCTCTCTGCCTGCCTCTCTGCCTGCTTGTGATCTCTCTCTCTCTGTCAAATAAATAAATAAATAAATCTTTAAAAATGTTTATTAATTCAGAATTGGGAGGTTATTTTACACAGTCATCTTTCAAATATCTGCATCATATAACCCTCCCAATGGATGGTGATTGTTGGTTAGAACAATCCAGAAAACAAAACAAAACAAAACCGGCATTTTGAAATAATTTAAATATATCCTAGCAGTACATTTAATTTATTTTAGTAAACTTAGTTTTATTGTTTAGAGAAATATTGATGCCCAGTACTTGTTGACACAATGGCTTATGGACCATGGAAAAGAGGGAATACCTGTACACTGATTTGAAATTTAATATTTTTATTAATGAAAATTTCAAGGATGTTTTTAATTCTGTAGGATCTTTTGCTTGTTTAATATTTCCGGGTTTTTTCAATGCAAACACATTTATTTTTTCTGTACCTTGACAGAATTCCTTGTACTGAATTGCACCTATTTCCTACTTTTAATATTCATGTACTCATTCTTTTAGCAAATACTTATTTAATTCTTAATTTGTATAAGACATAGTGATATAAGGAGCACTCCATAAGCTCAAAGTTACAATCTAGTTAGAGAGATGACATGCATACAAAGAATAACAAAAATGATAGCATGTATTAAATGTCATAGGGGAATAGAAAAAAATTCTAGTAAGAGTTCAAATGAGGATGAACTCACTTCAGGCAAAATCCCATTATTATAAGCCATCCAAATTTTGTTGGTGTACTAAATGTTATTTGATGCTTGGTGAACACCAAGCCCTGAGGGAAATTGCATTATATTAAATTAATTACCCTTAATTAGTATAATGATTCTCTGGCTTTCTAGGGCTTTATCTTATTTTGACATCAAATTATTAAAAGGAAACAGAATTGTCTGTTTCATTTGAAATTGGGTTTAATGTAAATGAAAATAGATAAGGACTGGAAGGAGGGGTATAAAATGTGTTGTGGTGATTATATTTTCACAATTATTAATGATATTTTTATATATATTATTACATATATTTATTAATTTTATGTATGTTATACATTTACATATAAATATAGATCTTTAAGTAGAAAATATAAGGTTATTGATATTTTGACTCTCTCATTTAGGGAAGACGATGATTACTTTTGTGATCCATGTTGTGGTTACTTGATACATGCAAATGATATCCATAACAATACTTTTTCATAGTAGTAAGAAATAAAGGAAACAATGCAGTAAAGTAAATAACATCACAACTGGCACACTATAAGCACACAATAAATGTTAATCCTAATAATACTGATTTTATTTGATCTATAACATCCTGTTGTCTTATTTGGTCAATAACATCCTACAGACTAAATGAAAGGCAGAGTTCAGTTTGTTCTCCCTTTTGTTTTGTGCCATTAAACATAATGAGAGAAATTGCAAATAATAATGTTTATATATTAAAATTTACTACATCATTGTAATGAAGGGAAATGTAATGATACCCAGTAATGATACTCTGGGTCTTTTTTTTAATGCAAAGAAGTAGCTATCTTATTTTTTTATTTTTATTAACATAATGTATTATTTGCCCCAGGGGTACAGGTTTGTGAATCATCAGTCTTACACAGTTCACAGAACTCACCAAAGCACATACCCTCCCCACTGTCCATCGCACAGCCACCCTGTCCCTTCCACCTCCTCCCCTCCAGCAAACCTCAGTTTATTTCCTGAGATTGAGTCTCTTATGGTTTGTCTCTTTCCCTAATCCCATCTTGTTTCATTTTTTCCTCCCTTCCACCCATGACCCCCTGCCCTGCCTCTTAAATTCCTCATATCAGAGAGTTCACATGATACTTCTCTTTCTCTGACTGACTTATTTCACTCAGCATAATACCCTCTAGTTCCATCCAGGTCATTGCAAATGGCCAGATTTCAGGGTTTTTTGATGGCTGTGCGATATTCCATTGTATATCTATCTATCTATCTATCTAACTTTATATATGTACATATATATGTATATGTACATATTTTTCCATTCATCTGTCAGTGAACATCTAGGTTCTTTCCATAGTTTGGGTATTGTGGACATTGCTGGTATAAACATTTGGGTGCATGTGCCCCTTCGGATCACTACATTTGTATCTTTAGGGTAAATACCCAGTAGTGTGATTGCTGGGTTGTAGGGCAGCTCTATTTTCACTTTTTGAGGAACCTCCATACTTTATTCCAGAGTGGTTGCACCAGCTTGCATTTCCACCAACAGTGTAGGAAGGTTCTCCTTTCTCCACATCCTTGCCAACACCTGTCCTTTACTGACTGGTTAATTTTAACCATTCTGACTGATGTGAGGTGGTATCTCATTGTGGTTTTGATTTGTATTTCCCTGATGCCAAGTGATGTGGAGCACTTTTTCATGTGTCTGTTGGCCATTTGGATATCTTCTTTTTAGAAATGTCTCTGTCCATATCCTCTGCCCATTTCTTGACTGGATTATTTGTTCTTTGGGTATTGAGTTTGATACATTCTTTATAGATTTTGGATACTAGTCATTCATCTGATATGTCATTTGCAAATATCTCCTCCCATTCTGTTGGTTGTTTTTTGGTTTTGTTGACTGTTTCCTTTGCTGTGCAAAAGCTTTTGATCTTGATGAAATCCCAATAGTTCATTTTTGCCCTTGCTTCCCATGCCTTTGGCGATGTTTCTAGGAAGAAGTTGCTGCAGCTGAGGTCGAAGAGGTTGCTGCCTGTGTTCCCCTCAAGGATTTTGAGGGATTCCTGTCTCACATTGAGGTCTTTCATCCATGTTAGTCTATTTTTGTGTGTGGTGTAAGGAAATGGTCCAGTTTCATCCTTCTGCATGTGGCTGTCCAATTTTCCCAACACCATTTGTTGAAGAGGCTGTCTTTTTTCCATTGGACATTCTTTCCTGCTTTGTCAAAGATTAGTTGACCATAGAGTTGAGGGTCCATTTCTAGGCTCTCTATTCTGTTCCATTGATCTATGTGTCTGTTTTTATGCCAATACCATACTGTCTTGATGATTACATCTTTGTAATAGAGCTTGATGTCTGGAATTGTGATACTGCCAACTTTGGCTCTCTTTTTCAATATTTCTCTGGCTATTCAGGGTCTTTCTTGGTTCCATGTAAATTTTAGGATTATTTGTTCCATTTCTTTGAAAAAAGTTAATGGTATTTTGATAGGGATTGCATTAAATATGTAGATTGCTCTAGGTAGCTCTAGGTAGCATAGACATTTCAACAATATTTGTTTTTCCAATCCATGAGCATGGAACGTTTTTCCATTTCTTTGTGTCTTCCTCAGTTTTTTCATGAGTACTCTATAGTTTTCTGAGTACAGATTTTTTGCCTCATTGGTTAGATTTATTCCTAGGTATCTTATGGATTTAGGTGCAATTGTAAATGAGATCAACCCCTTTATTTCTCTTCTTCTGTCTTGCTGTTGGTGTATAGGAATGCAACTGATTTCTGTGAATTGATTTTATATCCTGTCACTTTACTGAATTCCTGTATGAGTTCTAGCAGTTTTGGAGTGGAGTCTTATGGGTTTTCCACATAAAGTATCATGTCATCTGCAAAGAGGGAGAGTTTGGCTTCTTCTTTGCTGATTCAGTTGTCTTTTATTTCTTTTTGTTGCCTGATTGCTGAGCCTAGGACTTCTAGACCTATGCTGAATAGCAGTGGTGATGGTGGACATCCCTGCTGTGTTCCTTACCTTAGGAGAAAAGATCTCAGTTTTTCCCATTGAGAATGATATTTGCTGTGGGTTTTTTATTTTTATTTTTTTTTGAAGGGATTTTTTCTGCCTTGTTATTTCATCCAGAGAAGAACAGATGAATAAGAGAACAAAATACTAGAAGAATACCAGAAAAATACGCACTAACCAAATCAGAAGAGACCTGAAACTGGGGGGAGAAGAAAGGAGAAAAAAAATCTATCTATAGGTATATCTATAGATACATTCATATATGCTATATATCTAGAGATATTAATATCTATCATATCTAGATATATGGTATATCTATAGATATCTATAGATATATCTATAGATTATTTATATATCTATATATGTCTCTCTCTCTCTCTCTCTATATATATATATATATATATATAACATATAAAATAGACTGGTGAATAGAACAGAGCCACATACTTGATTTTGGGTGTACTTTGGTCTGTCAAAAGAAACTGCCTCCCAAAATTTTAAAGAAAGAAAAACATATATATATATACAAAATAAGGGTAATATGATGGAGGATGGAATATGACTCTAAAGATGAAAATTTAAAGAGATTTTAAGAAAGGAATTGATAAGATAAGAAGTTGGTTGAAAAAAGAAAAAAAAAGGAGAAAATGTGATTAGGCTAGAGACTAGATGAAAGCCATATGCTAGATTTAGGGTATATTTTGATCTGTTAGAAGAAACTGTATCCTGGGGCGCCTGGGTGGCTCAGTGGATTAAAGCCTCTGCCTTCGGCTCAGGTCATGATCCCAGGGTCCTGGGATCGAGCCCCGCATCGGGCTCTCTGCTCGGCAGGGAGCCTGCTTCCTCCTCTCTCTCTCTCTGCCTGCCTCTCTGCCTACTTGTGATCTCTATCTGTCAAATAAAATAAAATAAAATCTTAAAAAAAAAAAGAAGAAACTGTATCCCAAATTTTTAAAGAAAGAAAAATTTATATGTGTACAAAAAATAAGTTTAAATACAATGAAGGGATAGAATATGACTATAACAATGAAAATTTAAAAAGATTTTTAAAAAGGTATTGATAAGATAAAATAGCTCAAAAAAGGTTAAGATAGGAAAGAGGAAAAATTTTAAAAATACAATAGGGAAAAAATTTAAAAAATTTAACTTTGAAAGACTAAAAATCACGGGGAAAGAGTCATGAATTCTATGTGCTGTATTCTGGTAGCTCTGAAGTTTTGCAGTTCTCATTGATCGGTGAACCTGGTTTTGGCTGGTTGTTCTTGTTAATCTTCTGGTGGAGGGGCCTGTTGTATTAGTTCTTAATGTCTTTGCCTGGGTGGAATTACACTGCCTTTGCCAGGCCCCAGGCTAAGTAATCTGCTCGGTTTTGCTCTCGGTAGTTTCCCTGAACACTTTCCATACAGCTTCAGAGGACAGGAATGAAGATCGCGGCCTCCCAGTCTCTGGTCCAGAGGAGCTGAGAGCTCAGGGCCCCACTCCTCAGTGCGCCTTCAGAGAAAAGCAGTTAATCCCTCCTGGCTCCCTGGTCTCTGGCTGCACTCTAAGCTCACCCAGTCTGTGACCCAGCATTTCTATCTCTGGTGCACGACCCAGTTTGGAGTCTCCAAACCCAGCAGATTCCTGCAGTGTACTCCCGTGCCACTCTCCCTGGGGGAGGAAGGTAAGTCTCCCTGTGTCTGCCACTTGTGGGGTTCCTGCTCAAAGAATAGTGGTCCAACTGTCCTGGGGATCACAGTTTAAGGTAACCCCAACCTGAGACCCCCTCCTTGGCTCTGTCTCTACAGCCAGCTTCCCAGCTCCAATACCTGGGGACTCTGCCACATCCAGCACCCCCAGTCTTTCAGACTTTCTGAGATGACACTGTCCCCACGAGTGACCTCCCTTAGTGGAGCAGACTTCTAAAAGTTCTGATTTGTCCTCCCCTGCTCTGTTGCTTGCCGGGAGCTGACACCTCCCCTTGGTCTATCTTTGCATGTATTGCCTCGGATTCACTTTTCTGCACGTCCTACTTTCCATAAAGTGGTCACTTTTCTGTTCATAGAATTGCTTTTCTTCTCTTTGATCTCCTGTTGAGTTTGTAGGTATTCAGAATGGTTTGATAACTATCTAGCTGAATTCCTGTGACCTGATGAATTTAGATCTCCTACTCTTCCAACAACTTGATCTTGCTTGTAATGAGAAGCCTAGCCTTTCTTCCTACTCTTTGTAGTACATACATCAATAAATCCAGAGTTCACTAGCCTACATTATGACTCTATGGAGAACCTAGAATATTTACCTTATTAATATTGCTCTGGAAACTAATCTGAATCATTTTATTAAAACTGCATTCTTACACCTACCTTATAGCTTGATCAGATTTCTCTACCTTTATGCTCACAGCTCAATACCCACTTGGTCTTCCAGATGCCATGGCTCCCTTTTCAGTGTACTGACAGGCTAGTAATGGTATGCAGCCATACCATTGACCTTGGAGACTTTCAAAGCTCCTTTGTGCTAGGAGTGTTATCTTCTGCTAGAAATCCCTCATACACTAGCTTTTAAGGGTAAGGGACAATGTTATTCTTATTCATAACTGTGTTCACAGAGTCTAATTCAGTATTTAGTACAGAGATCTTCAATATTTGTCAAATCAATCAACTACTTAATTATTAATTTAAAAACCTTAGTCATAAAGGGAAAAAGAAACTTTCTGAATGTATGAATTCAAAATGAAGGGAAAATTAAGTGAGGATTATGCCGTGTTTCTTGATGTTAATCTATTCTACCCAGGTCAGTAGTGAAATGCCCCATTGTAAAGAGTCAAGTGTGCACCTGTCCTTCAGCCATAGCTTCTAAATCTCACAATACAATATAGAAATCAAATAGACTCCCAATAGATAACTTAGCTTAAATATAATAGGGGTGCCTGGGTGGTTCAGTCGGTTAAGTGTCAGATTCTTGGTTTTAGTCAGGTCTTGATCTCAGGTTTGTGAGATCAAGCCATGTATTGCATAGGGCTCTATGCTCAGCTGGAAGTCTGCCTCTCTGCCACTTCCCCAGCTCTTTCCCCCTCTCTCTTGCTGTCAAATAATTGAATAAATCTTTAAATATATATGTAAGAATGAAATTTTATATTCTTTATCTCTTAAAATATTTTTAAAGATTAAAACAATTTGCCTGTAGGAAAATCCAAAGTTTGATTTAAAATGAATATGTAGGGACGCCTGGGTGGCTCAGTTGGTTAAGCAGCTGCCTTCGGCTCAGGTCATGATCCCAGCGTCCTGGGATCGAGTCCCACATCGGCCTCCTTGCTCAGCAGGGAGCCTGCTTCTCCCTCTGCCTCTGCCTGCCACTCTATCTGCCTGTGCTCACTCTCTCTGTCAAATAAATAAATAAAATCTTTAAAATAAAAATAAATAAATAAATAAATAAATAAAATGAATATGTATACATTTAAAATGTGTGTGTGTGTGCATGTGCGCATGTGTGTGTATATATATATAATTATATATATAAAATATAAAATATTTTATAATAAAATATTAAATATAAAATATTTAAAAATATAAAAATATTTATAATTTTATATATATATTATATATATATATATAATTTTTTTATTGGTCCAGAATTTCCTTCGAGAACTCATGATTCCAGGCCATAGTGAGGGAACCAAGACCTCATTGTCTAGCCAACCCACCAAGATGCAATTATCCCCTTTGTGTAATAAAAGCAACTCAAGATTAAGTAGGAAGACAAGATGAAAACAAAATGCTCTGGTGGAACACTTGCAATAATATTAAGAACCTCTTGCACTTGGTTACCTATTATCTGTTCTTGGAAGGACTCAAGTTTGCCTTCTAATAAAGTTGATGCAAATGTTTCATCTGTTTCATTTTAAGTATCTTCAAGAGATAATTCAAGGCATAATCATCCCAGATCATAATTTTTTCCCCTCAGAGAATAACTTCCCCTAACCTCCTGATTGGTTTAGATTTCAAATACTACACCTTAATCTCCACATTTATTATCATAAAGGATAAGTAATGAAAGATTATAATTATCTGATTTTATCTACTGCTGCAGCTTAAGGCAGCTAAATTTGAAATTTTGTCATTTAACTTTATCTCATGGAAAGTGCTTTTTTAAATTTCAATATATTTAAATGCATTTTTTAAAGATTTTGTTGTTGTTGTTGTTAATTTGACAGACAGAGATCACAAGTAGGCAGAGAGGAAGGCAGAGAGAGGGGAAAACAGGCTCCCCGCCAGCAGAGAGCCCGATGCGGGGCTCCATCCCAGGAACCTGGGACCATGACCTGAGCCGAAGGCAGAGGCTTTAACCCACTGAGCTACCCAGGCGCCCCTAAATGCATTTTTAAGGATAACAATTAGTACAAATATATTCTAGACTCTTGATTTGTTTGTTTGGACCCTTTTAGCTATGGAAACCTTCATCTCTTTCCTTGTTCCTTCGTCTTTTTCTTTTCCCTTTGTATTTTTTTAACAGTAAAAACTGACTCACTCACCATCATAATGTTACAATCCTCAGAGCACTCCACAGGTGTACTGCTCAACCATAAACAAATGATCATTTTCCTGGCTCCTTTTCTTTCATGATGCCATGGTCTTCTCTTGATTATACCTATATTCCTTTTACCATTCACTTTCAAATATAGAAGCTATGTATTTGGGCAATTACATCATAGAGTGAACTACTGAAGGGCTTAGAAATTACCCATGTGATAGGGGAATTAGTGCAATGTATAAAACTGAGCAGAAATTTAGTCTGCTCGGCTTTTTGGAGCCCATAAGTGATTTTCTACTTTGACATAGGTCAAAGTAGAAATTTTATGTTTCTGTCTTTTTTTTTCCTCCCATTTTATTGAGATATAGTTGACATATAACATTATACTAGTTTTAGGTGTGTAGCATAAAGATTTGATATATGTATATATTGAAAAATGATCACCACAATGAGTTTAGTTAACACAGTTACAAATTTATTTTTCTAGTGTTGAAAACTTTTAAGATCTATCAACTTCTTAGCAACTTTCTCTCTTAACAACTTTCAAATATACAATTCAGTGTTACTAACTATAATGACCATGCTGTACATCACATTCCCAACATTTATTTACCTTCTAACTGGAAGTTTGTACTTTTGATCCCATTCACCCATTTAACTCACCTCCTTCTCCCATTCTGACAACAACCAGTCTGTTCTCTATATATATGAGTTAGATTTTTTTTATATCCCACATAAAAGTGAGGTCATACAGTATTTATCTTTGGCTTTCTGACTGATTTCACTTAGCATAATACCCTCAAAGTCCATCCATGTTATCACAAATGGCAAGTGTCTCTTACTTTTTATGGCTGAATGTTATTCGTGTGTGTGTGTGTGTGTGTGTGTGTGTGTGATATTTTATTTATTCAATCATTTGTCAGTTGCTCTTAGGTATTTACATGTCTTGACTATTGTAAATAATGTTACAACTAAATAGGGGTGCATGTATCTTTTTGAGATACTGGTTTCACACACACACACACACACACACACACACACACACACACACTCACAGAGAAAGCATGAAGAATGCACCAGCTTTCCTCCCAGTCTCTGGAAGATTGCAGTTAGCCCCTAGATGTGTGTTAAATTGGAAGCCTGGACTTAGCCCACTTCTTTAAGTACGCAAATAGACTTATTTCAGTTAAAGACTGGATAATTTAGTATGCTACCTGTTTACTGAGCTGAAGGGGGTTAGCCACAGTGAGCTCCATAAGCCCATTAACGGCCTTTTTTGTTTACTATAGTATTGTGGGTCTCATGGACACAAGACCTATTGGTTTTAAGACCTAGGTGTTTTGGAGGCCATGCCTCAGGTGGAAAACTTAAAAGTTAGGACACTAGATGCTGGGTCCAAACCCTTCACTCCTGAATGAGAAGTTGGGAATTTTGAGTTCCCTCTTGATTATATGCTACCATGTGTAGGCAGGTGTGGGCGGGGGGGGGGGGGTTGGGAGTTGGGGGGGTGACATACAATCAGATGAAATTGTGGTGAAATTGTGTCTCAGACCCTTCTACCCCTTTGAGTGTGCTGGGGGTTTTTGTTTTTGTTGTTCTCATTCACTTGATGTGTAGGGGTCACTCATCTAATTTCTGGATTTCTGTCAGAGGGAATTGTTCTGTAGACACCTGGGGATTTGGTGTGTCTATAAGAGGAGGTAAGTTCAGGATCCTCTTTTGTTGCCATCTTGAACCAGAACCCTTTCTATATTTCTCTTTCTGTCTTTGTAAATAGCTAACAGGATAAGATTATAGTAATTTTAATTTGTAGTGCTTAGGTAGTCTGAAGTGTCTGCTAAAATTTTGTTATAGTTATTATGCAAATAACATTACTTTAGATGTTTTCATTAATAGGAAAAGAGTGCTGAGAATAGCTCTGCTTCTCAAATCAATGAGATAGAGTGACAGAGTTGATGTGTTGTTGAAATGTTTTGTAAAATAAAAAGTTTTGATGTGATTTGCTAACATGTATGGGACCATAAGCAATAATCCTTTAATAAGTACTTTAAAAATATTGTTTCAAAGATAAAATTGGAGAGATGATTTAAATAATGTGGCTAGATAGGTGTGTAAGGACTTAATTTCATATGTATTTCTTGAAAATAAGCATTAGTCTTATTTATATATTGGTCTTTTTTAAAAATCTGTATGTCTCTTGTATTTTGAGATTCCATTATGTCCAGGTAATATTCTTAGGACCCATAACATTTACTAAGGATTACTGCCAGCTGGGGCAGGTGGTGGCTCAGGATAATCCTTAAGAAGTGCCCATATTCAATTATTCTCACTTAAATGACTCAGTTTGGACGTATTTGGTGGGGTACAGTTTTATTTTAGAAGCAAGGTGAAATTTTTCATCCTTAGTTCTACTCTTGAAATAGTCTGCAGATTGATGGAGCCTCATTTAGGGCTCATCAGAAACCGTGAACGCTGCAATATGGTTTGATTATAGTGCTAAATATCAAGCAACACAGACAAAAATACCATTTAGCCAGGTGTGATTTATGCATACTTTAAATTAAAAAACATTTTTTTTCAAAATTTAAGGTCATTTGTTCTGTATACAAAAATATATGGGTTGTAGAAAGAAAAAAAATCATTGTTTAATCACAAATGATTTTAGTAAACTATCTTTTATTAAAAAGACATTAGTAACAATGTTTTTTTTTAAAGATTTTATTTATTTATTTGACAGAGATCACAAGTAGGCAGAAAGGCAGGCAGGGTGGGGCGGGGGGGGGGAAGCAGGCTCTCCGCTGAGCTGAGAGCCGGATGCAGGATTCGATCCCAGGACCCTGAGATCATGACCTGAGCCGAAGGCAGAAGCTTAACCCACTGAACCACCCAGGTGCCCCACAATGTTTTTAAAGATGAGGCAATATTGGGTAGTCAGTGGCTTTTTTGTTTTTCCTATTTGAAATGCCCAGAACAGCAATAGGAATTTTAAGTTAGAAAAATGCAATAAAAATAAACCATTTTATTTGTGATGAGGTTTTTGAGAGCCTTTAACATGCTAATACACCTGTGTGCTAGAAGGATTACCAAGAAGGAAATCAACATTTGACCAGAAAACTTTAAATTTGAAATATCTCCCCCCATTATTACTTCTGGGGAAAAATACTTAGGAATCATTAAAGCACCGATTACTGGTTCCATTTTATAATCATTTCATGTCTTCACTCATTTGCTGTATTTAAAATAGATAATTGCATAAATGATCATTGTCAAGAACAATACAAATCTTTGATACTATTATGATAGTAGTTTTTGTCCTGTTATCATGATTGCTGCTGTTTCTTTGTGCTATTTCTCATCCTGGAGCTCTAGACTCTTTGCAGTGTCAGAAAACAGAGAAAGCCCAGTAGCCCAATGTCTAGATGGCTCCGAATCCTTACTTAGACCTGCAGAGCAAGTTTCTTCCTTTTCCCAACTCAAGGTAGCTGATATCTAGGGTTTCCTTTCACAGATCCATGTGACTGGTGCATGGGAATAAACAAAATAACAGAGATTTGCATGACTGTGTATGTTTTTTGTTTTTATTTGTGGATTCATAAAAGATGGTAGAAGCAAGGGCAGGTCAGAGAAGTTCTCCTGAGCATTCAGACTTTAACACATGCACACAGAAGTGATATTTTTCTTTATTTTATATCCATTGTCTGTGGAGCAAACCCCTCTCAAACTCTTCAAGACATCTTCTCCCTAGTTGAAATCAACTAGATTCTTGTGGACTCTGCCTCCTGTTGCTTGCTGGTTTTCCTATGACAGTGCCATCATCAGGTAGGCTTCCTGGGACTAAGGCCACTGTGAGAGGGATACAATCAGTGCAGTTTTGACAAAGATTTTTAACTCACTTATTTCCATTTCTCCTGTGGTTTTAGTTACTGCTACTATTGAAGTAAAGAAAATATTGAATAAATCTTTCACTGTGTTCTTTGTTTTCTTTATTTTGTCTCCCTTTTTCTCCTAAAATTTGACTTTGTCCTCAAGATCTGGATGACCTGTATATTTTCAAATTTTCTAACTTATGGTCTTTATTTCTTTCTGTCCTCCACAGACTATATCCTCTCTTAGATCATTACTTCCTATTTGATGCACACACTATTTCTATCTACTTATTACTCGGTGCTACTGCAAAGAACAATGCGTAGTAGATCCTTTTATACATGTTGGTTGAATGAATAAATAATGAGTAAAGGAATAAATGTGAAAACATCTATGGAACCTTAAGTTTCATGGAATATGAAGCAGCCTATATATATATGATGAACCATCCAGGTTCTTGCTTTTTTAAAAAAGAAGGAATTATACGAGGGTGTCTGCGTGGCTCAGTCAGATAGGCATCTGCCAGGCTGGAGTCATGATCTTGGAATCCTGGGATAGAGCCCCACATGGGGCTTCCTGCTCAGCAGGAAGTCTGCTTCTTACTCTCCCTTTTCTCCTCCCCTGGCTCATGCTTACTCCTTTCCCACTCTCTCTCAAATAAATAAATAAAATCTTTTTTTTTTTTTAAAGAAAGAAGGAATTATATGAAAAGAATTACTTATTTTCACTTCAGTTTTTATTATAATCAGATTTTGAACAAAAAGTTATTTTTAATGGATATAATGATACCTTTGAGTGCATTTTACTCTACATTTTACTAGCAATAGCAACTTTTATTTTTTCAGAGCTTATGATTTCATAAGCTTCCTATACTAATATTGAAGATATTAGTATAGAGTCACCTTTAAGTTATGTAATATATAACACGCATTGTATACCTGTATTGTGAAGATTGTTTGTAAGTAGATTCTGGAGTTAGAATACTGTAGCAAATTCACATTAACTTGTCAGTCCGTATAAAAGTTCCTGAGAAAGCTTTTCTATGTGAGTCAGTCCATCCCCCGTTATATGAAATGCAACTGAATTAGTATAGTATAAGTATTGATTAATGATTTTCAAGTATAATCCAGGTAATCCATGTAAGATGGGCTAATAGTTTTTGAGAACCCCAATTTCTGATGCTCAATTTTTAGAAGATCTGAAATGCAGTTTAAAAATAGAACCAAGTAAAAACCATACTAGACCTTAAAATTTACCATTGTAGAAAGAAATCATGCCTAGTTCTCATTTTTTATGTTATCTATAAAATTCTGTGTGTTCATAAATGCTAAATAGGAAAGTCTTTCAAATTTAATTTTATTTAGTCTTGCTTCATTTGTATCTAAAAACAGAAAGGATTGTTCACCTTATAAGATTCTATAGAGTTGCTCTGTGCATTTACAGCTTTTACATTTCAAATCTACATTATATACTCGAGGTAGGTCGTAGCACTTCTACTATCTCTGCCTTTTCTAAAACACTTTCATTGGCAACAGAGAAAAATTATAAATGCAGGAGCTTTATAAAATAATGTGTTAACTTGACAACTTATATATCACTCCAGTACTAATAAAGTGAGTTGGGTATGAGAATGCTCTCTACAAAACAGTTTTTCTAAAACAAAAACAATTTGTATAATATGTTTGTATTTGTGGATTTATGATATTTTTAGGATCTGAACTTAAATTTTAAAATATCTCTATTTTTATTAGTCATAAAAAGATTTACTTAACATTTATTTTTATCTAGGTTTCTTATATCAGTTTTAATCACTGCATTATATGTAAAAAATAGAAAATAGGAAAATCCTACTGGAAATAAGAACTTTTAAATACACAGAATATATTTATTTATACCTTAATTGAAGATAGTTTGAAATTAAAATGTTCTTTTATAAAAAATACGGTTCTAGAATAATATTGGAAAGACATTTTAATGTTATATATAACTCGGTTTTTGGGTACTCAGTCTAAGTGATATCTATAGTTTAAAACTGCCATGTTTTGGGGGCGCCTGGGTGGCTCAGTGGGTTGAGGCCTCTGCTTTCAGCTTGGGTCATGATCCCGGGGTCCTGGGATCGAGCCCCACATTGGGCTCTCTGCCTATCGGGGAGCCTGCTTCCTCCTCTCTCTCTCTCTTTCTCTCTCTCTGTTTCTCTGCCTACTTGTGATCTATGTCAAATAAATGGATAAAATCTTTAAAAAAAAAACTGCCATGTTTTTCAAAAATTATTGACTCAAGAACACATATTGAGTGTACTTATTAAGGATGCAACATCTTGGGTGCCTGGGTGGCTCAGTGGGTTAAACCTCTGCCTTTGGCTCAGGTCATGATCTCAGGGTCCTGGGTTCAAGCCCCACATAGGGCTCTCTGCTCAGCAGGGAGCCTGCTTCCCCCCCCCACCCCCACCTGCCTCTCTGCCTACTTGTGATCTCTCTCTCTGTCTCTCTGTCAAATAAACAAATAAGAAAAATCTTTTTTAAAAAAAAGGATGCAACATCTTAAGGCAGAATAAAGAGTTCAGATTTGGGGAGGAAGACTACTGAGTTATGATCTTGTACAGAAAAACATTTTGTTTTTCACTGAATTATTTGGTTATTCTTGAAGCTAATAGTCTTTTAGGTCTGACTCGCCAACTAAATCTGGGGTTCAAATAAACATATTTCTGCTGACAATCACACATAATAAACACTGACTTGTTTAGAAGATGTAATTAAAGATGAGTGTATGATACTGTCATGGATATGTGGTGATATTCCTAGGTGAAAAACAAGCAAACTTCTCCTTAGTAAATAAATGTTTAATTTTACTTCCCATTTAATCATTTGTATTACTCCACATGCATAGAATTTATGTAGAAAATAGAAAGCATATATTTAGTGTATTAGAACTGGTTTTAAAATATAATGTTCTTATTTGATGCTGGATTGATGAACAGTTTTCATTTGAATTTTTATGCTTTAAACATTTTTATAAAATATTGTCTTGTATCTTTAATCAAACTTCTGCCAGCGATATATTTGTCCATATATATGTTCTTTTTAATGGAAATAAATCAACACATTTTACCTGTCAGGTAGATTGGAAAGAAAAGGATGAGAATTTGTATCCCATGGTGTATATGTTTGTATGTACACCATGACATACATTTTGTTGTATTTTGAAAATGCTGATTGTTCTTTCTTTTTTCTACCCTAGCCTTTTATTTGTTACCAGTTTAGAATCAAACCTGGATTGCTTTACTGCATATTAATGCAATGCAAGCAAACCAGTGTGTTCATAGATGGCTTGAACAGATTCTTCATCACTCTTGAGGAAAATATATTTTTATCTCATTGAATTAAAGTTTTAGATATAGAAAAGTGTTCAAGAGAAAGTCATTTTGACCATTTAAGTAATAAACTTATTGTCTCTGTTTATGTGAATCTTAACAAATACTTTCACCATCGTAAAGAAACAGAATTAATAGTATTGCCCATTCCTTTTCTTTAAAAAAAAAAATTACTTATTTATTTGAGGTGGGGAAGGGCAGAGGGAGATGGGAGAGAATCTACAGCATCCTCCCTGCTGAGAAGGGACCCTCCCCCCACAAAGCAGGGCTTGAATTCAAGACCCTGAGATTATGACCTGAGCTAAAATCAAGAGTTGGTCGCTTAACCAACTGAGCCACCCAGGTGCTCCTGCATATTCATTTTCAATTAAAAAAATAAGTATCTGTTATATGCCAGGCACTGTATTAGACACTAAAGATACAGAATGAATAAGAAATGAGACATGCTTTCCAGACTCAAATAGAAGACTAAGCAAAAATACAGAGAGAAGTCCTAGGTGAATCACAATAGTTTTAATCTATTCTTATCAAGGGTGCAGAGTACATAGCCCACTTTTTGAGCCAACTTGCAGATATAAGGATTTTTTTTTCTGGCATATATAATAAAAAAATGGCTACTAACTCAGATTTTCAAGGGCAGTTGTGTCTTGTTTTTTGAATATTTCATTAAAATATCAGGATTGCCATTGTTTCACATTCCAAAGCATACCTCTTTCATTGTGCTTTTTACCCAAAGTGGCACTACACATATGTATAGGCACACAGACATTTTGATTATATTTGAATAATGAAAGAATCGTAAGAGTGTTAATGTGGTTCTAAATTTTTTTATTAAAAGATGTGCATAATTTGTCCAAAAAGGTAAATGGTGCTGTTTAAGATAGACTCTTCTGCTTAAAAAATTGTTCTTAGAGCACCTGGGTGGCTCAGTTGTATAAGCGTCTGCCATAGGCTCAGGTCATGATCCTAGAGTTCTGGGATCGAGTCCCACATCAGGCTCCCTACTCAGGTGTGTTTTACATATTTGTTTGTTTCCTACATAATAATTCCTTCTTCTCCCTAGCCCCCCAATCAGGATCTCTCTCTCTCTCTTTCTCAAATAAATAAATAACATCTTCTTAAAAATGTTCTTAAAGATATATTTTCCTTATTGTATTAGAAATTCATTATGCAAGCCATATGATTATGTTGTGTAATAAGGAATGTATTTTCTCTAAGAATATGACAGCTTGTTTTTCATTCCCAGTGCTGGTTAGAGATGTTAGGCCACAAATATTAGCTGTCACATCTATTAATACACCCAAAGTGTCAATTCATAACCCTGAAACTAAAGAAATTAATAGAGACATAAAATAATTTTTAAAATCATTAATAAGAAAGCCAATTTTTGAACAGTGACCATGTTTCAAATCTAACATCACTAAACTGTGAAATTCAGTCTAAAGACTTACTAAATGATTTGCTTCTTTTTTTTTTTTTTTTAAGATTTTAGCTATTTATTTGACAGAGAGAGAGGGTGAGAGAGGGCAAAGCAGGGAGAGCAGCAGAGGGACATGGAGAAGCAGAGTCCCTACTGAGCAGGGAGCTCCATGTAGGCTGTATCCCAGGATACCTGGATCATGACCCAAGCTGAAGGCAGACCCCTAACCACCTGAGTCACCCAGGCGCCCCAACAATCTGCTTTTTTACAGTAAAAACAATGGATTATTATATATTTGTATAGTTGTTGAATTGACACTTTGAAAGTAATTTCATTTGTTAACAAGAACAACAATTTACTAACTACTATAAACTGTTTAGCATAGGCTAAAACAGTAGCTACAGTATGCCATTTCAACAGACAAGAAATATGAATTCCAGGGGCACCTGGGCGGCTCAGTGGGTTAAAGCCTCTGCCTTCGGTCAGGTCATGATCCCAGGGTCCTGGGATCGAGCCCCGCATCGGGCTCTCTGCTTAGCGGGGAGCCTGCTTCCTCCTCTCTCTCTCTCTACCTGCCTCTCTGCCTACTTGTGATCTCTCTCTGTCAAATAAATAAATAAAATCTTTAAAAAAAAAAAGAAATATGAATTCCAAAGGAAGAAAACATTTCTTTAATTGATTGAAAAGGCATATCACTTAAAAGTATCAGTGTGCAGTAATGAAGGAGACCTGATGCTTGGATATAGCTGTTTTCTTTTTTTTTCTTGGACTTCAAACCACCTTTATTAAAATAAAATAATATTACCATATGAATCCTATGTCACAGTAAAAGCTTAATGTAGATTCCTGTCTGTATGATCCCTATCTTGCTCATCATCGTACTCCATTGAGTTTAAGGCAGTGACTGGCAGAAGTGAATACTCAGTGATTGGAAATAAGACCAATCATGGTGGATGAATAAATAAAGTTAACTCTCTCCTCCTTTTTGTTCACTTCCTCAGAATTCTTTATTATGTATTTATTGGAGTCTAACATTTCAATCAAGGAACACTGAAATGACAGAAAGGGATCTGAATTGACAGAAATCCTGAGACCTCTGATCCTCTGCTGTTCTCACCCATTAAACAAGCCATTGAACGTCCCTGAGCCTATTTCTTCCGCTGCAAAATGAAGGATTTGGAATAGAATGGTTCCTCAAATTATGCTTCATTGGTGTTATAACAGAGTATACTGGCCCCCATGAACTTATTTTTCTCTTAATCTTTAAAGTTTGACAAACTTCTGCTTTATGTTTTTCTTGGATTTAGAGAGATAATTCATTATTACTGTTTAAAAGATTCCCTGCGGTGCCACGGCTGGCACAGGTGAAAGAAATTAAGTAAGAGAGCAGTAGCACCGTGAGATTTCATCACCTACTCTGCTTAATTATAGAAGTCAGAACTTGAAAATGAGATTTAGGAAGATAAGTTGAAATGCAGATAATATGTTTCAGGATAATGCAGGGTTGATGATGTGTTTTTTTGGAATCTCAGGTTTTCAACTTCTGCATAAGTAATGAAGGGTGGTATTATAAATCTAAACGGGAAAATGGATTCTCCATTCTCTAGGCCAATGAGTTTGATATTGGTTCTATTAAAATTCTAATTTGATGACTAATTGCCTAAAGTGTGAGCACTGAGTAAATAGTAATTAGAAGCTAACACGAACTTTTTGGTTACAGCTAATATCAGTTCAAGGGACTATGTAAAAGTAATAGACTTTAATTTATACAAAATATTTAACAAAAATACCCATTATATTCTTTCCCAAATAGTGGAGAAATATGGACTGAAGTATACTCATGGCTGCTTGATCAAATTTACCCAGTGTTAATTACTACATCAATATCAATCTAAAAGGAGGGTCTCCTTTGCTTTTTCAATGATTGGATGGTTGCTTATTAATTTTTAATGGTAGATATGGTATTTTCAAGTTTCTAGATGATGACTTGGTGTTTTATATAAAGTGTTTAGTATTATCTTGAATGACCAGAAAAGATAGACTAAAGCGAGTAGGATGAAATCTTATAAGGCAGAAAATTTTACATTTGGCATTTAACTTTAGAAAATAAACTATACAAATATGAATGCTAAGGAATCCAGCTTGACAGTATTTCAAGTGTAGGCTATCTAACTTGTTAGACAAATCTTGGGTTTCATTAATAGAAGAAAAGATTTTAGACAAAAACACGTAATATTTCTGTTCTATACTATATTGGTCAGACTTCATGTCAAATCTTATTGTGGAAAACATGTACAAAGAAAGGTTATTTAATTGAAATTAATTTAGCACAATGATTGGGTTGTTGGAAGTTCTCAAAACCATGTGTAGTAGACCATGGTTGGAATCAGTACCCACTTTTATTCAGACATTCATCTTTCTTTTGGTAACCATAATTCTGTCTTCTTCCTCAGAATTGAGACTCCTTCGACTCTGAATCCTTCCTTTTTGAGTGAAGTAAGATTTACAGTCTGTGCTGAGGACAGGTCAGGGAAATATTTGAAATACAATTAAGGTCAACAAAGATGGATTCTGTAGCCATAATTGTTGTGTAAGGACAGTATCTATTCTGACTGATTGTTGACAATGTCCATTCTGATTGACATATACCCAATTAATGTCTACATATGCTCCATAATTTATGTTAAATCAGCCTATTCTCTTTGCCCTATACATAGTGATCAATTTCATGATTAATGAGAATTATGCTGAGGAAATTTTCTCTTGTTTGCTAGACTCAGAGTTATGAAGACATGAACTTGTAACTATTAACATTAAAATGGGAAAATCTGTGAAACTAGTGTGGGGTACATGAGTCAAGTTTTGGAGATGGCAAAACAAGGTTCCAATGACATAATTTAAGCCCCTAGATCATAATAAATCTAAAGCTAGTAGATCTACTTTGGTACTTAGGTCAAAATGTAATTAAGTTTTGCTCAGGCTAAAACCAAAGAATCCTAACTGATTTATTATGTCGGAAACAACCAACTATGTAAAGCACACCTAGAGGATGTTTACTTTATAAGGCAGAAAAAGAAACAAGTTCTTTATATATAATTTATCTGTTGTCAGACTTCTCTTATTTAGAGGCTATCAAATGCTACACGTGGCTACAAGTTGTAACTAGACAGATTTGGGATCAATGAAAGGATGAATATCTTCAAAATTTGAGTTGTCCAAAAATGAAATAAGTCATTTTCTGTCATAGTAAATACTAAGAGTCTGGATTATAAGGAATATTGTTTTGGGTTGAAGTATCCACTAGCTGTTACTAATATTCTTCAAATTTATTGAATGATTACTATGTCAGTCACTGTAGCAGGCAGAGTATATATATTGTCTGCAAAGTCAGTAATATAACTAAATGAAGAAACTAGGGGGCAATGTAGTTGAATCATGTGCCCAAAGAAAGAAAATAGAAAGTAGCAATGACGGGAGTGAAACTCAATATATCTGACTGACTTTAAAATTTTGCCATTTCCCCGTTAACATTGTAACAGAGCCTGGATTTTTATGGATTCAATGAAATTATAAAACCCTGTATTTTGCCAATATTTTAGCAATTATTTACATAAAAAGAAAAGTGAACTAATGTAGTCCAAAAAATGAATTATCTTTGATTTATGGATAGTAAGGTTTTACAGAAGTTATAAAAATACACCAAAAGCACTTTAGTATGTAAATTCCATGATGATTAAAAGGTATTGTACCTATATAAGTGTAATTGGACTGGGAGGCTTACATAACTCTACAAATGCTGAAAGAAAAGAAATCAAAACACAATTAGTCATAAAATGCCAAACAAATATGTTATAATTTCTGAGAAAGCTCAACTGAATTCCCAGGCAATATGTATTCAAGGGCTAAATAGCCACATAGTGTCCCAAGAGTTGTATTCAACATGAATTTTTTGAGAATTACAGTAGTGAGGAAAATAGAAGAAAAACTTTCTGTTTTAATGAGGTCCTGATAGGCAATATACAAAGGAAGTTTGGTTGATAATTACATTGCTGATTTATTGCCTTTCAACTACATCTTTAAAAATAAGGAAAATATCATTGCAGGCTCATTTTTAAAAAGTCCCAGTGCAGGTGGTCTGGAAGAAAATTTATGTAAGCATCATCCTTATTGTTTGAAGTCATTGTACTTTGTAGTATGAGAAATACATCCACAGATCACAGGACTAGTGTAGTCAAGAAAACACACTGCCTGGTATAACGGCTAACTGGAATTCATTTTCATCATAATAATTTCTCTGCTCTTTAAAAGCAGTGGTTTATTAGAGGGTTCATTATGTGGTTTATTTGGTAGAACTTTATGGTCAAACAGACCTAACTTTTAATTATGACCTTGCTGTGAGCTGGGTGAGTTCTTTAACTTTTGCAAGTTTCTGTTCTCCATCTGGTAAGGAGATGCTGATGTTTACCTACTTCCGAGATTATTGCTGCAATTACATAATACAGTCTTAAAGTTCTCTGCCTGGCTCAAATGGTGCTGAATGGACAGTAGCCGCTTTCCCTGTTCCTTCCCTTTAACCTTTCCCCCTGCTTCTCTAGCTTCCCTGTAATAATCTCAAAATTAATGAAAAACAAGTATCTTCTTAACACAAGTCAAACATTAGGCCTACATTTTGTGTATAAGCTATTCTAAATCTTATGGAGATTTATGCCCTTATGGAAAAGAGCAAAGATTGCATAATAAAGAAATTTAGAATGAACAGCAGTCCATATTTGAATCAAACTATTTCCTCTTTTTACCATCCCACTGTATTTCAGAATCTTTCTGTTTTCCTT